>NC_072739.1:155813210-156113210 GCF_026930045.1 Uloborus diversus
ATCTTTTTTACATGAAATTATTAATTTTATGGGATATTACAAAAACAAACAAAAAAAATAAATAAATAAATAAAATAAAATTAAAAATAAATAAATAAATAAAAATTAAAAAAAAAAGATGAAGAAGAATTTTAGTTCAGAATACGTCACAGAAGTTAAAATTTTAGTTTGAAGTTGTATTGCAACGATTCATGAAATCTTTGCAACGACTGGACTACAACCCGAGTCAAAGGTTAAAAATATTAAACTATTAAAAACAGAGTGTATATTTGTCCTATCTGTCCATGTAAGTCACTCAAACTTGGCGAATCGAGAATAAGCGATCGAACCAAGTATCGATAGATTCGTAATTTTCGAATATCATGTTAGGGCAGTTTTCGTTTTCTACGACGTTTAGGATTGATTAATTTAAACTTCATTCTCAAGATCCTCTTGATCCTCCATTACGCCAGAAAATGTAGTTCTTTGAATGACTATTCTCCTTTAGCTGAATTCTGGTCCAAAAATCCATGGTTCCATGAATTTTTATTCTTAACTCATAGGGGGCAGGATTCAAAACCATAGTTACTGTTTGACCACGGATTGTATGTAATTTGGCAATCTGCCAAGTAAAGACGATTCCATCTAAATGAATCTAGCAGGGGGGGGGGGGGAGGGAAAATAACGATGGGATTTTGATGCACGCGTTTTATGATGTCACTAGTGCCTTATTCATTTATTGCATTCTCAAAAATAAAATAAGGGGAAGAAAAATAGTTACCATGGAAACAACAAAGAAAAAATAAAATATTTTCATTTCGTTCAGGAACGTAAAAGCAAAATGGTAAGCTCAAAACTTTGTTGTGCATAAATAAATCAATTATTTTTTGCCTTGAGAATATTGGTCGAACATACTTTAGATTTAAAAAATGTTGCTGTGAGTAAATTTTCATTTTTACAAAACTAAGGCTAAATAATAGAGAGGCAAAAGTGCACATCTGAAACAAACCAACTAACATCCCTTTAAACCAATAGATACGTCCATTTCCGCCTGTAAACGGATATTAGCCTTTCCATGTAATCGATGGTCAGACAGTATGTTGTTGCATTGAAATGAGAAGGAAACATTTTTTTTTCCATTTGGTTTATTGCCTATTATTTCTCATAGGTGTATTTTCTCGCTATATATATATATATATATATATATATATATATATATATATATATATGCCCATACTTTTCTAACTACTTCAAACTTCAAAAGTAAGACATCAATACAAACGTGCTTACACCTCTATCAGCGAAAATAAATAAACAAGTCACCCCCCTCCCCCTATTTGACTATAAGGATTCATTATATATCATAATACAAAGTTTTAACTTCATAAAAAAATTTTGTATTAAAAAAAATAATGATTTGTTGCGGCGGTTGGTTACGAGTGTGACTTCACGGTCAGGGCTGCGGGATCGTAGGGAAAACGGCTGATTCCGACTCCGCGAATTTTAGAACCTTCAACTCTGAATCCTTTACTCCAAAAGCAGTCCGACTCCGAAAGTACTGGCACGGTTGCGGACTTTGAGGGAAAATGACCGACTCCGACTCTTGGAATTTTTTCGACTTTTCAACTCCCGATTCTTTTACCTCAAAATCAGTCCGTCTACGACTGCAACATGTATACATGATTATTTTTTTATTGTCGAAAATATTTTGTAGAATATTCATACTTAGTAATATGATTCGTTAGATTCAAATATAGTAATTAAGAGCTAAAGTTTGCTAATAGCCAAGTAAGGTGCAAATGTATGTAAAAATGTCATAACCATGCAAATGGATTCAGCATGATGCCGAACTAGATCTCTGTTTTAATTAACATGAACACTTTTAATTTCATACCTTGAAATCATGCAAGAACCTGATGCGTCTTCCAAATTCTTTGTTGATTAATCCCGAAAGACCTTGTCCCATAGAGAAAACACTGCACAAGTATTACACAACCTGGTCGGCATTTCGATCGGCAATTAATACCTCACTTACATCATCGTGCTGCAAGAGGCGGGCGTGAATATCGGGGTCAGGAGAAAACTTTCATTGGCGAGGAGGGGTGTCACTGACACTGCTCTGACCCACATCGCACGGGGAGACGTGACTCCCGGTAGGCGATGACCATGAACCCCGGCACGTCCCGAGGAAGTCGTCAGGACTGCCTGATGGGCAAGATGCGCGGGGAATTTGCCGTCATGTTCTGCGATGAGGTGGATTTGAGAAGTTCAGCCTCTCGATAGCTCGAATCTCTCCGGAAGATAAGAAAAAAAAATCCAGTTTTCGAGCTATCAAGATTTTGAAAAAAATAACAAACTAACTTTCATAATTTCATTCCCATCGCATTCGTTATCAGGGCCGCAGAGAGCCAAGGCGGCAACCTTATCAATTTTGCCGCCAGGCCCCCCCCCCCCCAAAAAAAAGAAAGAAAAAGGGGGGGGATCTGGACTGCTTTTTAGAAAATTATTAAAAATGCCACAATAGTAAATACCAAAAGTGTAAATATTACCTTATCTTTACGTTTCCGCTCATTCGGAATCCCCACCCCTTTTCTTCCTTGCTTTCTTTTCCGCTTTTTTTTATGTCAGTGTCGCCGCCCTCCCCCCAAGGCTCACCATTTTACTAGACTTGAAATTTATTAAAATCCCTCTTTCGATGTAACAAGGTTCAATTTTTTAACCCCCGACACACAAAGGAAGGGAGTTATAAGTTTGACGTGTCTGTGTATATGTATCTCTGTATCCATCTGTGGCACTCTAGTGCCTAAACTCATGGACCGATTTTGAAAAACTTTTGTTTGTTCGAAAGGAGAGTTGATCGAGAGTGTTCTTAGCTAAGTTGCGTCTTTGGATGACATTAATTAACGGAGATATTAAATAAAAACCTCTAAAAGGTTTTTTGCGATATTTGCAGTCAAAATATATTAAAAAAGTTCAAAATTTAGTAACCAAAACAAAGAGTATATTTTTCTGTGTCGGATAGAATGTGTTTATAACTTCCATGTTCTTAAGAAATCGAATTATAACGCTTTTTAAAGCAGATTTTAAATATGGCTAATCCTTTATTCAGTGATAAGTAAACGAATTCATTGTTGACCGACAAGGAAATTAAAAGCAATGATTTAAAAATTTTATCTGACGCCAGTTTCTATTTGTTAACAAATAAAATACTTGACATTGATTTTTAATAATATAAGGCTTTTAAAGGGAATTTCAATTTTCCCTCTTGATTCTACATTTGCGACCCAGTCAGGGGTTTTTAAAATTTTTAATTTTAGTTACTCGTATAATAACAAAAATAATTTTTACTTGCTACAAAGTATTATAACATGAGTATCAATTTTTAAAAATTGCCAAATTTATTCGACTGGCTTTAAAATTGTTAAACGGGATTGTTAGCTGCTCCTGACTAAGCAGACTTCCGTTTTTTTATTTTTAAATAATTTCTTTCATCATGGTTTTTCTTTTCTAGAAAGCTCTGGGAAATAAAAGCAGTTTTTATGGAAAATGAAAGAGAAAATAGTTTTCTCCAGATAATCATTGATAGGGGTTTCTAGATAAAGAGGTTCGAGATATTAAGATTTGACTGTACTGGAAATGTTTCATATCCCAAAGTTTAACGTGACAATGTAATTCAGAAAATAGAAACTTTAGAATCGTATTAATTGTATTTTGCGGCTGATTTCCAAGAAAAAAAAAAGGATTTCCAAAATAGAAAAAGAAAGAAAGAAAGAAATATACATACATAAATTTTAAAAAACGTATGATGATTCAAAAGCAGAATTCTATCATTTAGAGTTTTCCCATAAATGATGTTACACTTTTTCTTTCAAAAATTTAATCCCTACTCCCCCTCCCCCTTCTGCGTCCTATAGTGTCATGCTTCACCTTCCTCCTTTGTCACAGGTCATGCCGTCATAAACATATTCTTATTTAAAAAATGCATGATGTTATGTTTCTTGTTAACTCTTTCCTCCCTTTGTCACAAACTATCACAAATTTACGACCCCCCCTCCCTTTTTAAAAAGTGACATCACTACTTGATGGTATGGTGGAAAAAAGTTACTTGCACCTTCCCCTTAGGCTAGAGCCGCTATATAGAATCATTCATATAGATAGGCCGGCGCAACAACTTCAGTTTAGCCATTTTGGATCGGATTTCTCATTGTTACAGAGCTAGGGTTACCAGAGAAAAGTTTCGGGTTTTGCCAAACTCACCAAAAATAACATTTTATTTAATAAATAATTCACGTGCCATTAATAATTGTTCCCAGTGAAAACTCAACAAACGCGATAACTTGCCAGAAAAGACAACCACTCAAACACACACTCCGATCCAAAATGGCTGAACTTCAGCTGATGCGTCGACTCGTATATATACGATACAGGCCTTACCTCAGGCTATATGCTAAGAGATAGGGCAAGGTGTAGAAAAGTTACAAAATAGTAAAATAAATGATTAAAAAAAAATCTTGAAACTTTTATGCAATTTAGTTGATTAGCAAACTGTACTTATAGCTTTGTAGTTACATCGAAAAAGAATTGAATCTCGTGCAAAATTTGACTAGTTATTCATGTTTTCCTTAAATGAGCAGTAGTTTCCAATTTTCATTTCAATATCATTTACCACAACCAGCAAATAATGCTTCTTTTTTTCTTTTCTTTTTTTTTATATATCCAGGGGCGCCCGGAACTTAATTTTTTGGGAGGGCTAAACTTTTTAATTTGCCGAATGGAACTCCAAATTTTGCTGAATGATGATACTTTTGCCGAATGATGATCATTTCGCACAATAAAACTCAAAATTTCGCCGAATGGAGCTCCAAATTTCGTCGAATGGTTATAATTTCACCGAATCGTCAGAGAAAATGTGCAGAATAAGGAAATTTTTTGGAAGGTCGCTGTGACTTTCCGTGACCTCCCATCGGGCGCCCCCTAGATACATCACTATCAAAAGCAACGTTAATGTATTGGAGTTTTACACAATTTGTGTAGAATCAAACCTTTTTTCTTCTGAGAACTCCCCCCCCCCACCTCCTTCTCCATTTCGATCTATGGACACAGTGATAACGGTGGTTTACGTTAAAAAAATTTTACTTGCGTTCTGGTACGAAAAGGTTTAGTCCTGGAACACAACGCATAACGATATTAAATATCCAATTATTCTTTAAATAAATCCTGGTTACGCCCATGACTGCAATGATGGTATTTGTGGAAAAAACTTCAACATTTTTTTTTCTGCTCATATCAATACAAAGTTTGTAATTAGTGGATAATGACCCGTGAGATTAATAAATGAAACGCGGAGTGGTACTCCTTTAACTGTTAACATCTAATTTATGAAACTATTATATAACTGCTACGCGTTGCTTTCTGCAGCTTTTGAGTTGCCGCGTGAGTTTTAATATTAGTCACACGTACTGACCTCAAGGTTTTTCAGAAATCAGAAGACATGTTTTTTTTTTTATCTTTTGAATAAGCGTCGAAGAAATTGATTCAACAAGAGACAAAAAACAGACGTTTCATTTAATTAAGACGCCGTGGGATTGCCTGAGCTAAGTGCAAAGCTATTCTATAGCCTTTCTCAAGGTTAAAATGCTAATAATAAAGGGGAGGAGTTTTATAGGGTCGATATGAAAGTTAAGAAATAGCATTTTAGATCTTGAGGAAAAACAGTCAGGGAGGAAAATACTGTTCACGGTAAAGCTGGTTTCTCTGATAGTTTCAATTTTTTTACTGTACAGTACAACAACCTAGTTTATCTGAACTAGCTGGGACCAAAGGTAATCCGGGTAATATGAGTAACAAGCAAAGCATATTCTTAAATAATCACACTTATCTTTTGATACAGAAAAAACAGTGCTTTATAACAAAATTACACAGAATTGTTGTTACTAGCTAACACTTTATCATTTATAGTTCTGCTGCAGTGGTGTCGGACTGACATTCCAAAAACGCCATGTTGTTTGTTATATTAGCACACTGAAACCTGTGTAAGTTGACTACTTGCGGTGCAGAACTTTTAGACTAGTGGTTATGTAGGTCTAGATCTGTTCCTGAATAAAGCGGTCAACTTAGACATAGTCCAATTTACTGCTTTTACTGTACTAAACTTTATTGTACGTTCTAGTTCTATGCAGGAGTTGTACGTTTAATCAAACTCAAAACCGAATGTTTGCCAAAATTATGGCCCGTTCTTAATCATAACTAAATTATTGTTCAAGCAAATAATTTTTTTTTACTCCAAATTTGATCCGGATAAAACTGGAGATCCGGGAAAACGGGAGCTAAACATACTAAATTCTACTTTACTTCATCCAAATATAGTAAAAATAAGCGGGGTGAGGGGGGGGGAGCGGTAAAGTTGACCTATTTCAGGGGCAGTAAAATTGATAACTCTGATACCATTTTTTTTCTTTTTTTCAGTTCTTTTCCAGTTAGTGAGAGTTAAGGGAAAACTACTATTTCACGGTTAAGTTGATTTCTCAGATAGATTCACTTTAAAAACTAAATTTAAAGTTGAAATTTTAAATTTCTTTCTATTAGAATTATGTTGTCTTGACATTAATTTCTCACTTTTCCCTTCAAGTTCGTGTTCTTTTATACCCATTGGAAATAGTTTCGGTCATGCGTGCTCAGTCAAAAAAAAAAAAAAAAAAAAACCGAGTGGAATCATGTCCGGATAATTGGACAGTTCGGACAATTAGAGTTCGAATAACTGGAACCCTGTTTTCATATAACCCTAATTTAATGCATCTTTAAATTCAGAAACCAGTAATTCTGTTATGGGGGTCAAAATTCATTTCAGCGAATTTACAATTTAAAGACATCGATTTTTCTTAAACATTCACCTTTAGTGAAGTTATTTCTGAAATTAGGCAGTTAATAAAGCTTTAAACGGTAAAAAATATAATTAAAAACTATGGAATGACACAATCAATGATTAAAAGAACTATAATAACGAAAATTTAAAAGTTATCACCATTTTTGGTTTTGGAACAAAAATGGCTGCCAAGGGGGGGGGGGCGGATTTTGGAATGTCTCCCCTTCCTAAAATAGTTGCTTATACAATGTCTACAAGCATGCCAAGTTTCATAATTTTATCACAAAATGCATTTTCTTCCCCCGTAGCCCTGTGACTATTCAGTAGAATCTCGTATGGACGTCCAAGTTAGGATCTACAAGTCTAAGAGATGTCCAATGTTTTGTGGACAAAATTGTTGTGATTTTGGCAAACCTTACAAAACTTTCCCAGTGGTTCTTCCAATTCCATTTTTACTGCTCTACAAGGAACAGGAAGCGTTTTGCAGAATGTGTATGAAAAATGTTTAAGCTCATCTATAAAAATAAAAATGAATGTTTGTCTGTATGTCATCCATGAACTCAAAAACTACCCGGCAGATTTGGCTGAAACTTTCACCGTTTGTTATTTTTGGTACTGGGAATGTTTATAGACCAGTTCGAAAAAAATCCGATCGATAGTTCCTTTTTTATTCCAATTTAAGTCACAATCCATTGGATAAATACGAATAAAATTAATTCGCGTGAAAGATCTCATTGATAAGAAGTTAGCTGTTGCCATTTTTCTTGAGTTTGAACAAATAAATTCTTTCTTTATTGTTTTATGCTTTTCATGCAACGGGAGGATTTAAAACTTTTTCTATTTGATATTTTTAGCGATTGATTGATCTTGTGAACTGCGTGAGTACAAAATTTGAGTATAGTCACGGCTTCACTTGATACCTGGACCGATTATTATGAAAATTGCTACATATATATGTATTTTTCCACGGAGAAGGTGCATAATATGCTCATTGAAGCCACTCGCCACCAGATGGCACTGCAGAGTAGCAACTTCTGTCCCGTTCAACCGGTTGTCATGAAAATCAGTATAATGATGTATTTTTTTTTTTTTTTTTGGCGTAGCAACGCGCGTCGGGTACAGCTAGTATAATATAAAAATACTTACGTTCATTAATTCCTTTGGATTCGTAAGCCAGGTTAAAGTTTCGTAAAGAACCCGATATTCGTTCCCAAATGCCCATTGCTCCCATTCGAGTGTTCATGACAGCTTCTTTAAGAGCAAGCAAGAGCTCTTTGGTAGACTCGTTATCCGGTAAACCTAGTACAGGAAAAACAAATATATTTTAATATAAGTTACAGTGCGGTCCGTGTTACTTGATGATAGGCAGATAACTTCTCAGCATTTAAGAAACTTCAAATATTTATTTGCATCTACATAATCACGCTAAATAAATAAATAAATAATCAATTGATGGAGTATCCTATTCGATACTTCATTCTATCGAATGCTATCGCTATTCTTTTCAAATGCATTTCCACAATATTGTTTTTTAACAGTCATTACCGTTTGAGCCATCGCCCATTGCCGTAATAGGTAAAGAGAATTTAAACACATTAATCGTCTGCTCTAGCAAATATAGTTTCAATAAACATATAAAATTTTTTAGCAAAAATATTTCATGATCATCTGCTCACATCGTTATACTAGTTGAAAGAAAGAAAAAGTATGTACAGCTACTCTATTCAAACGCATTTCCACATTTAAAATAAGTCATTAGCGTGCAGGGCCATGCACAGAAATTTTGGGACCCGTCACAAATGACTTTTACGGTCCCCTTCAATGTTGTTTACTCCTACATGTATTTCTCTACATATATTTCGCCTATATATATTTCAACAATCTCGGGCCAAATTTTGGCTCGGGCCCGGGCCAACAGATGTCCTTTCTCCCTCTCTGTGCACGCCCTTGCTAGAGTGTGAACTATCTCCCACTACCATGCTATTAATAAGCAAATAAATAAATAAATAAATAAACACATTAATCGTGTGCTCTTACTAACATAGTTTTAGCACATAATATTCTTGAGAAAAAATATTTCGTGATCGTCTGGTCACATCGATATACTAGTTGAAATAAAGAAAAATACAAGCATACATCGCATCTCTATACAAACGTATTTCCCCAATTGTTTTTCAATCAGCCATTAGCGATTGAACCATCGCCTACTGCCATGACATTAAAAAGTAAAAAGAAATTAACAGCTTAACATAGTTTCAATAAACACATAGCATTTTTAAGAAACGAGCTGATGTGTGCATCACATGACTTCCTTTTACTTCAATTTAATGTAATTTCCCCATTACGGGCAATTTTAATGTGATTCAATAGTTTACTCTCTAAATATCACCAACAGTGGCCAAATTAAAACAGATTAAAAAAAAAAATCGCCAAATTTATCACCAAGTTGGCGACAAAACTTGGCGACCAAAAGACTGGCGATATATCGAGTTGTCCGCCAAATTTTAACACCACTTGAGTTTTCATCGGAATTAACAATGATTTAACAAAGACCTCTTTATAAACACCCGAATGCAATTAAAAGGGGAGGTGCACAACTAGACCCCACTAGGAGTCTACGTACCAAATTTCAACTTTCTAGGACTTACCGTTCTTGAGTTATGCGACATACATACGCACATACGTATATTCAGACGTCACGAGAAATTTCGTTGTAATTAACTCTGGAATCGCTATTATGGATATTTTGCGTGTCTATACGTTCTTAGGCGTATCCGCGTGTGGTCAAGTCGAGAAAAAAAAAAAAAAAAAAAAAAAAACTCAATATTCATTCGGGGGTGAATAAAATGGAAATTAAGGTCGATTTTTGAGTGAAATTTTTTTCGTGAATACAATATTTCCTTTTTTGTAAAAGGAAGTAAAAATATTTCGTGATCGTCTTCTAGCTGAAAGAAAGAAAAATAAAAGTATGGCAATAGTAATGTAAATTTTGTATTGGTACTTTGACTTATATCTGTAAATTTTGTAAATTAAAAAATTTCAATTATGATCACGGGGTTCTGTTTCATCAAACGCAAAAATAGCAAAAAAACATAGTAGTGATTCTGTGAATTCTAGATATTTTTACAAGAAATGGAGAAAATCTTTTCTTCACTTTTCACCTTCTTTTCAGGATGCTCAAATCCGCATGTCCCTAATTTTGAGATACTCCCCGCTTCTACTGTTGCAGTGAACATGGGTATTCTTCTTCAATATAACGTTTGAAGTACAGTCAGACCTCCATATATCGAAGTAGCAAATTGCTCGAAAAACATTCGATAAATAGAAATTTCGATATATGGAAACGATCTTATTTTATCATAAAGTGTCCTAAAAACATCAAAATAAAAGCTAATTTTCATGTATGAAACCCAATTCATAATTTATACGAGTATCGGATTAAATGCAAGTTAGTGATTAAGAAATTAACAGAAATTAAATTTTTACGCCTTCATACACCTTCATTTTTTGGCAATTCAACTTAATCGCAATATTAGGGGATTTTCGTTTTAACAATGTGATCGAGAGAAAAAGTAAAAAATCAATCTACTTAAGTTGAATGATTTTTATTGAAGCTAAGAAGACTAGAAATGATAATCAACAAACAAAAGAGATAATTTGAAACTGATTTTACAGTGCTACTGGTTACAGATAAGATTTGAAATAAACTTGAGAGAATTTAAGAACTTCAGACCGAAACAACGACTTTACTACACACCCTTCAACACCAGATTTCTTGTGAGTTCCGTAGCAACCTTTAGTGAAGGTAATTTTCTCCTCTAACTTTCATTTTTGATGAGACAAACAGTCTAAAGTGGAAGAAAAAATCTACGAATGTATCGAAAAAAAATTCGATATGTGGAGATTTTTTCGATATATAGAAACAATTTTTCTATATAATGAACATAGAAATTTGCTGGGATTTCGATATATAGAAAATTTCGATATGTGGAAGTTCGATATATGGAGGTTCGACTGTATGTATTTTGTGAATTATTAAGAGGTTCTATTTTTAAATACTTTCCAAGTCATTAGTCGTCCCTCAAAATAGATGCAGGACCTGATTAACGAACGGTCTTGCTGGTCCGTGGAACTGCGCATTATAATTTTAAGGACCCCAAAATCAGATTACTTTCTTTCTTCCTTCTTTTTCAAACAATTACTATGAATTCTCGCGTTTTTCTCACAAGAAGGGCACCAAATTTTACAGGTCGGTCTCTAAATCCCCCGTCAAAGTTTTTTTTACAGCAGCCTACGACGCAAATAAAAAACATAAAAATAGTCTGCAAGGTAAACTGGCATTAGATTAGTCACCAGCATTTCATTAGTCATTATAGATCAAATCAAATGCTAAATTTATAAACTATATTCGTCTAATGTCTATAATCCATTCAACACTAGAAAATCCATCCAGTTTCACAAATAGATGACAGCGAACTTTGCCGTCTTGCCCTCCGTTCCTTTTATTTTCCCTTGTTTTTACTTCCCCTCTCCTCTGTTTCTTTCCGAAGTTGTTTTCTACTTCAAATGTGACAGATTCAAACAAAAAGTAGTTGAAAAATCTTTCTTATTCAGAAATAGGCTGCAGCAGTGTTGCCAGATTGGGGGAAATTTCCCCATTTTGGGGAAATCTGGTGCTCTGGGGAAATTTTGGGGAAATGGGTTTTGAGGGGAATTCTTTGGGGAAAAATTTTTTCCTTGGGGAAAACCTGGGGAAAAAATATTTTTTCGTATTTAAATTCGCGTTTTGACATCTGGTAGTTATATTGTATCAAACAGCATTGGTTTAGCTTTGCTTAACTTTATGGAATTCGCATTTCGCATTATGTGGAATATTATGCTGCGGAATTCTCATTAATAGTTCTGCGTAAGTAACTAGTTAATATGTGAAACAGGCAAAAAAGAGTGTGATGAAGAATGTACTTAGATAAATACATACAAAATCATAGTTTAAATGTACATACAGAAGCAGAGTAAGTAAATGCGAGTAGAAAGAAAATATATGGTTATTTCTTATCTTTTGGTCAGGCGCTTGTATTTATGACTAGTGTCACCCGCACGGCTTTGCCCGTAGTAAAAAATTAAAAGGTATTTTGGTTCCCCTGTATATTTACAAATAATGCATGATGAATTTCTCGCCAATTGGTTTGCCCACGTCACGGTTCCGCATTATGATAACTTGGTAATTTAGTCGTCCATCTTATGAAAATTTTGCTTGGGAAAAGGTTCGTAAAATTGGAATCGGAAAATCGCTTAAAGGTGCACACCCCCGTGCTACAGACTAATTCTTTGCCAAATTTCATGAAAATCGATCGAACAGTCTAGGTGCTATGCACGTCACAGAGACCCTGACAGAGAGAGAGAGATCCGGACAGAGAGACTTTCAGCTTTATTATTAGTAAAAAAAAAAAAAAAAAAAAAAGATAAAGACAAAAAAAAAAAAAAAAAAGTGAAAATGGGAAGGAAAAAAAAGTTGGGGAATTTTATAAGAAAATTTGGCTATTTGTGGAAAAAAATTTTTTTCAAGAGACAAAAATATCAGAGGAAGTCGATTCATTTTATGAAAACATTAGTGGGAAAATAATTTTTGAATTTGGGGAATTTTGATAGAAAACATCGCTTTTGGGGTAAAGTTGGAAGGGAATTTTGGAAATCTGGATTTGACCATCTGGCAAGACTGGGTTGCAGATCTCCCCAAGAATCTGCGACGGGCGTCGCAACGCTGCTCTGTTTCTACTACCGATTATTCATATTTTTAAGTACTTCAGTTCACTATTACGAGAAATTAGCTGACATACGTCTGAAAATCTTGGGCTAAGCCCATG
Source organism: Uloborus diversus (assembly GCF_026930045.1). Lineage (NCBI taxonomy): Eukaryota > Metazoa > Arthropoda > Arachnida > Araneae > Uloboridae > Uloborus > Uloborus diversus. Next base: position 155,825,916 of record NC_072739.1, read on the forward strand.
GCATGCAGTTATCATCAGGGCTGCGGAGTTGGAAAGAAAATGGCCGACTCCGACTCTCGGAATTGAAGGGTCTGCAGCAACAAAGAGTTAACTCCATTTTTTGATTGTTGGGTCATCTCCTGGAGTTAACTGCATATTGCCTCAAACGAATGAAACCACTAACTCCTGCTGGCGAATTTCTTTAGAACTACCAACTGGAGATAACTCCTTGCAAGGGCACCCATATAGGGGTCAATGGGAGGGGGGAGGGGCTCAAGCCCCTCCCCCCTATAAATGAGAACTTTCTTGCTTTTAAGGTTTTTTCTTTGCAAAAATGTATCAAAATTTCCTTTCCAGCCATTAATGAATAAGTTATTAAAAATGTCACATTTTAATGTCTCTAATATGTACTGAAATCGGTTTCCATGGGGAAAAGATTCGGCTAAACCAGAGGTTCCCAACCGGTGGTTCGCGAACCCCCAGGGGTTCGCGAGGTGCAGGAAGGGGGTTCGCGAAAATTTCGGTGCAATGGCGGATTTTTCCTAGTTTGGTAAAAAATTATAAAATATTCAGTTTGCACACATAGTTACTAAATTTTTTTTTAATTTGAAAACGCGCCAGATTCTTGTATTAAGCTCAAAAAAAAAAAAAAATCTTTCAGCGGTTTTATAATCTTGGTAAAAAAGAAATTTTCTCATTTTTTTTTTCGATAGACAACAAAAAGAGATATCCTTCCTTCTTTATTGCGAGGCGCCATGCAGAAACGTTGTATTAAGCTGTGGCGGGGATCACGATGACCTTAAAAAGGCGCCATCGCGTGGAGTCAATCAAACAATATACATATACATATTTCTGCTTTATCCCTGGCTAATGGGCGGTAATTTACTGAATATACATATGTCGAAAAAAAAAAAGAATTCTCAAACAATGCATCATAGGGGTATTATTTCTAATTTGGTTGAAATATAACTCGGGAATTTCCGTCGAATTCAGTCATCGAATAGCAGACATGACAGCAAAAGGCTTCAAACTTAAAATTTATTACTGGATTTTACCCATCTGTTCGTTTTCAAAAATATATAACATCAGCATGCTCATAGTTCTGGGGAAATAGTTGTTAACAGACGTATTTAGAGATACTTTAGAGATGCTTGAAAACAAGTGATTTTGTTTGCAATTGGTTTTGCTACGTGAACTTGCTACTCTGTTTGTGAAGTTATAATCGTGTTGGTAATTTTTATGATTTAATAACTTTCTGCTGTTATGGATCGATGGTTGAAAACTGGTAGTTTGGTTGAGCGACAAATGGAAAAGCAGTCAATCGATCAACCCTCAACATCAGCAGTAACTTTCGAATCAACACAGGATATTGAAATAGATAGCTGTAATGAACTGCCGCCTCCCCCGACTAAACAGAAAAGTGAACTAGGGGAGAAAAAAGGAAAAAAGTGAAAATATGACAGTAACTATTTACAAATGGGCTTTTATTTTACTGGAGAAGAGTCTGAACCTAGACCGCTTTGTCTTCTCTGCAACGAAGTTCTAGCGAACAGCAGTTTGAAACCGTCACTTCTGAGAAGACACCTCGAAGCAAAGCATCCGACACACAAGGACAAACCTATCGAATATTTTAAAAGAAAATTGGAATATAATAAAAAGTGTAGCGTCTCTACGTTCCTGTTAGAATCCAACGAAGATAGTAAAATGGCCCTTGGAGCTTCATATCGAGTCAGTTATAGAATTGCAAGATCTGGACAGCCACATACAATTGCAGAAAATTTAATTGGACCGTGTGCTAAAGATATTGCTAAGTGTATGCTGGGAGAAAAGTCAGCAAAAAAAAAAATAACCTGGTTCCGCTATCAAACAACACAGTATCACGCAGAATTACTGATTTGGCAAGTAATGTGGAGAAAGAACTTGTGAATAGAATAAAAGAGAATAATTTTGCCATCCAGCTTGATGAGTCGACTGATGTAGCAAACGCTGCAATATTACTTGTCTATGTTAGGTATATTTTTAACGATACAATTAAAGAAGATGTACTATTTGCAAAACCTTTGAAAACCAACACAACTGGAGAAGCAATTTTCGAACTGGTCAACAGTTAGTTTGAAGAAAATGGAATTGGTCTTTGTGTGTGGGTGTGTGCACGGATGGTGCAAAATCAATGACAGGAAAATTTGTTGGCTTTGTGGTGCGAGTAAAGAAGATCAACGAGAAAATTGAATGGACTCATTGCTGCATTCATAGACAAACATTAGCATGTAAGCGTATTCCCGCAGAATTATCCGCTACTTTGAATGATGCGGTAAAAATTGTAAATTTCATAAAATCACGTGCCACAAACTGCCGTCTATTTCACGCGCTTTGTGAGGAATTGAGAAGCCTTCATGTTACTTTACTTCTTCACACAGAAGTTAGATGGCTTTCCCGTGGCAAAATTTTGACACGCTTATTTGAATTGAAGTCAGAAGTCCAAGCATTTTTTTGTTGATCATCCATTTCACTTGTCCACTTGCATATTCGATCCTCTTTGGATGCAAAGGCTTGCATATTTAGCTGACATCTTCTCAAAATTAAATGAATTAAATCTATCCTTGCAAGGTGCAGTTGTTAATATTTTCGTTGTATATGATAAAATTGAAGCTATGGTAAAAAAATTGAATTTCTGGATCCAATGCCTGGAAATGGGTGAGTTTTCTTGTTTCACTTCTCTTAGTAGTCTTTTATCAGAAAACTCTATGAAACTTGATGAAAGCGTTAAAAGAAATGTATGTGAACATCTGCAACATCTTGAACTAACTTTTGACGAGTATTTTCCTAATAGGCGTAACGTCCCTCTCTCAAACAACTGGATACGCAATCCTTTTGAAGGGAATCCATGCTTAGAGAACACCCTGACATTACCTGAAAAGGAAATGCTCATCGAGTTATCCTGTGATAATTCATTGAAAACTGAGCTCTCGTTAATTGACTTCTGGCTCAGCGTAAGAAATGACTATACCGTTTCGTCCAAAAAAGCAATTCGAATTTTATTACCATTTTGTACAACATATCTGTGCGAGAAAGGATTTTCCTCCTATACTTATCTCAAAGATAAATACCGAAGCAGATTGAATGCAGAGCCTGATTTAAGACTCAAACTGTCAGACATTGAACCAAACTTTCAGTTTCTTTGTTCCGTCAAACAGCCACAAATATCGCATTAAGGATTTTTTCCCCCAATTTAAAATATGCTTAAAAAAATAGTTGGTTTATAAAACTTCTTGTTTATAATTTTTCTTGTAGATGTAGTTTTAACTTTTTATTAATGTTTGCACTTAATGATATTTTACAATTATATTTTTGTTTATTGCAATCAAATGCTGCAAAAAATGGAAAGCAAACATGCTGTTTTTTATTGTTTCTTACATGTTACTAATTTCAACATCAAGGGGTTCGCGAACTTTTTTGCCTGTATCAAGGGGTTCGCAAAGAGAAAAAGGTTGGGAACCGCTGGGCTAAACCATGGGGAAAACTTTTGAGCCCCCCTTAAAATTTTGCATATGGGCGCCCTTGACTCCTTGCTGAAGCACACCATCAAAAAATGGAGTTAACTCCTTGTTGCTGGAAACCCTTCAATTTTATGTCAGACTCCCGACTCCGACACCTTCGCCGTAAAAGCAGCTCGACTCCAACTCCGCTGCCCTGGTTTCTACGAGAGGACCAAAAACGAGGCGCTACTCTCCTTGAACTATTATCGGTCTTGGCATGAAACTCCGATCGAAGTGGATGCTCGTGACAAATGGTGAGATTTAGCAGGAAGTACCAGGCTCACATCGGTCATGAATTATGCATGTGGAATACAACGTCTCCATTCGGAAGACTGAGGAAAGCCGCTCTCTTGGAATCGCTGCCGATCCCTCGAGCGCATTATGAGGAAAGAAACGAACTGGAACAACCAAGAGCACATCACGTGCGCTCAATATGGTTCCTCCTTTTTACTCGATACCACAGCCAGGATTATACGCACTAAAAAAAATCTTGAAAATATGCATGCATATATGATAGCTACAGGGCCCGATTAAGATATCGAGGGGCCCCAGGCTAAATTATTTTTTGGGGCCCCCTGTATTCAAACTTTATAACTATAGCCGTTGGCTGAAACAATTTTAGCCATAGACTAAAAAACATTTCAACCATTTGGGGGCCCCTAAATGTCCGGGGCCCTAGGCCAGGGCCTAGCAGTAACCAGGCCCTGGATAGCTATCAGCACTGAAAGCTAAAAATTAAGGGGACTTATGCGTAGAATTAAGGAATTTGGCATGAATAAATTTAACGACAATCATTTGAGTTAGGAAGATACTTTTAAAATATAAGTGGGGATTTCTTAAATTAAGAATGTGCAGGACCCAAAGTCGACCTTTTTAATCCAGCAGGACCCGAAATTCGGAAATTGAGAATATTATTATTATTGCTGTTTTTAAGTCAAAAGCTACGACTTTTAGGAGAAATTAAAAAAAAAAATTAATTTGAATTTTGACATTTTGAATTCAAATTATGTTTTTTTCAATCACGAGTGTGTGTATGTAGGCGTGTGTGTTTGTGTGTAGGGATTATGTGTATGTGTGTGTAGGCATGTGTGTTTGTGTCTGTGTGCTGGCATAAGTGTGTGGGTAGTTGTGTGTATGAAGGTGTGTGCGTGGGGGCGGGGTATGTGTATGTGTGTGTAAGCATATGTGTTTGTGTCAGTGTGCAGGTACGAATGTGTGGGTAGTTGTGTGTATGTGCGTGTTTATGTGTAGGTGTCTGTATGTATGCGGGTGTGTATGTGTTTGTGTATGTGTGTATGTGGTGGCATGTGTGTGTGCGTAGTTGTGTATGTATGCGCGTATGTGTAGGACATGGATGTAACCTGGAGACGGCTTTCGCTATAGGAGCAGCATCGTCGACGGTGATGGTGCGGAGGGTGGCGGTGAGAAAAATCAAAAGACGCCAAAAACAGTCAAATGAGAACATTAAGCAATCGTGATTACTCAAAAAAAAAAAGGCAAAAGCTGTTTTCTTTTATGAGTGGTTTTTTGCATTCCTTGCAGGAGGTAAAAAGCTCGGAGAAAAAATCGGTAGCGTTTTACATCATTTTTTGGGAGGAATTAAAATTTTTCAAGAGAAGGAAATTAACGTTTTAAAACTGATAGTTCGTTCACTGTACACTGCCGTCGTGAGGTAAAGGGCAACAACGGCAAATTCTCCTTTTTTTTCTTTTTCGCTTTTGCCATCAACTGTACGTTCGCTTTGTTGTACAAACTTGCTTACTTGGTTTCTATTCAGAAAGAACCTCAGGGCGAGAAAAAAACATTTTGAACACTAGAAATTTTACAGTTTGCTACGAACTGATAGAGAAAAGATGGAGAAGATTGCAGATAATTTCAAAGATCGGAAAAATTTTAAAGTTGGTTGAACGAGCGTCATATTGGTGATGCATTTCCAATTTGGCGGCAAAAACTTTTATCCCTACATAACAATGTATCCCTATACGGTTGTCAATTTATAACATTACTCCACTTTCAATTTAAATTAACATTGGATAGACAATAGAAAGGGGCACACACCGTATTACAACCAAACAGGTGGATGCACAACCAGACCCCATACAGACCCTACATACGGAATTCCGACATTCTACGTCATACCGTTTTTTTAGTAACTCTAGATACATGCACATGTTGTACATACATACGTACAAAGAGATGTCACGAGAATATTCATGATAACTAATTGGGGATGATCAAAATGAATCTTTCGGTTGCTTCTTAGTTTTTACAGATGCACAGTATGCACATGAAGAAGTGCCGAAAGAATGAGTCAGATTCATGAATGGATAGTTAAAATGAAAATTGAAGCTGAAATTGGAGTTTAAAAATCTTTACTAATAATAAAGCTGAAAGTCTTTCTGTCTGGATATCTGTCCGGATCTCTCTCTGTCTGGATCTCTGTCTGTCAGGATATATCTGTGACGCACATAGCGCCTAGACCGTTCGGCCGATTTTCATGAAATTTGGCACAGAATTAGTTTGTAGCACGGGGATGTGCACCTCGAAGCAATTTTTCGAAAAATTCGATTTTGTTCTTTTTCTATTGTAATTTTAAGAAAATTTTCCTGAGCAAAATTATCATAAGATGGACGAGTAAATTACCAAGTTATCATAACGTGGAACAGTAACATGGGCAAGCCAATTGGCAAGAAATTCATCATACATTATATGAAAATATACAGGCGAACCAAAAGACCTTTTAATTTTCTACTACGGGCAAAGCCGTGCGGGGTGCCACGAGTTTATGAATAAAATACATCTTTTACGACGTTCATGGAAGCAATAACTTTTAAAATGTCAAGCAGTGAAAATCAATGAAACACTAACACTAAAAATAAACATTGATAGAACCTAATATGACCTAAGAGTATGATGGTGGGGGGGGGGGGGGGAATGATTTTCGGATTAGTTTGACATTTTACCTCGTGACTGACACCATAACGAAAGATTTGAGGGAAAGAATATCCATGCAAATGTTGCATTTACATTTAATTTTATCACTCAATCAAAGGGTCCTGCAGTTTCAATTTTGCGAGAAATCAAGTTCTGCGTTGAAGAGACAGCTACCGTCAAGGTCAAGTGCACCAACTTTGTGTCGCTGCATCTTTTTAGACATTCGGGTTACGAAGCGGTTGTAGAAGTGTTCATTTCATCGATTTTTACTTCCTTTTACAAAAAAGGAAGTATTGTATTCGCGAAAAAAATTTCACTCAAAAATCGACCTTAATTTCCATTTTGCTCACCCTCGTCTGAATGTTGATTTTTTTTTTTGACCCGATCACACGTGGATATATGCCTAGGAACGTACAGACACCCGAAATATCCTTTTTGACGACCTCCGAGTTAATTACAACAAATTTTCTCGTGACGTCCGTATGTACGTATATATGTATGTGCGTATGTGTGTATGTATCTTGCATAACTCAAAAACGGTATGTCCTAGAAAGTTGAAATTTGGTACGTAGACTCCTAGTGGGGTCTAGTTGCGCACCTTTCCTTTTGGTAGCATTCGGATGTTCCTAAGGGGGTCTTTTGCCTCTTTTTGGGGGGGGGGAATCATTGTTAATTTCGATGTAAACTCAAGTTGTGTTATAATTTGTCGGACACTAGGCGATATATCGCCAGTCTTTTGGTCGCCAAGTTTTATCGCCAACTTGGCGACAAATTTGGCGATTTTTTTTTCTTTTTTTTAAAATTTGGTTTCAATTTGTCCACTGTTGGTGATATTTAGAGAGTAAACTATTGAATCACATTAAAATTGCCAACGATGGGGAAATGAAATTAAATTGGAGTAAAAGGAAGTCATGTGATGCACACATCAGCTCGTTTTTTTACAGCGGCCGAACGGTCTAGGCGCTATGCGCATCACACAGATCCAGACATCCTTCAGACATCCTCCAGACAGAGAGACTTTGAGCTTTATTATTAGTAAAGATAAAGATATATTCATTGTCCCAAGTTGGGAATCCTCCTCCCTAAATTGTCACCGTTAACGTAATTGATTTTTATTCTAACTGCGCAGAAATGGAAAATAACTTGAGGGCACCTATTATTTTAAACAAGCCTATTTTTACAACTAAATAAAGAAGAAATAACATTAGACAGAAGTAATACAACCTTGTACACTTTCACTAATTTCAGAATGTATACTTTCCCCTGAAAATATTTATTGTTTGGTGAACCCAAGTATTTACTTCTGCAGCAGATACTTAGCTTTGCGTATTCCTCATTTCACATCTTTTCACATTCATTTTTATTCCTTCACTGTACGAAAAACTCACAACAAATAAATTGGTCTCATTTACATTTTGAGACTGATTTTCATTAATAGAACTAACATTTGAAATATTTTGGCCAAACGTATCTTGTTCACTGCCAAATTCCAATTTTTTTTACCAAACACAAATTTTCTGTCCAGTAACGGTATGACACATTTATTATCATCAGAATAGTGATCTTTTAAAATTTTTTTCAAACTATATATATTTTTTTCATAATTAAACTTTACTCCTATAATTTACACAATATTCCTCGTCGACACTTTTTCTGCTTTTGTATCCAATTTGGAACCATGTCGCAAGTTTGGAGCGTATTTGCAATTTCTCAAATTTATGAATAAATAATTTAAACTGAGTAAGTTAAGCGAAAATGAATGTGCACAATACATTGCCGAGAAGTATGACGAAAATTCAAACTAATGCTGCTCAGTTGACGTTGGTAGCCAAAGATGTTTCCATGCTTAAATATCCCATATTGTATCAAAATTTTCAAAATGATCAAACATACCCATAATGCTGAAGCATTAAAATTTAACTCACATAGCTTCAAAAGATACTTATTCGCTTATCCTGTACCGCCATTTATTTCTTACTGGTCGTACACTGATAAGTGTACAAGCACTCAAAACAAAATTTGTCAAAATACCCCTATTTAGGGTAATGAGATAGTATGGGCACTGACTGTAACAAAAAATTTTGGATATGTATGAGATGTTGCACAGTGTTTCTGCATTGTCGTGAGAGTATCGCGTGAAACAACTATTTCCACTCATTATACAAATACAAATACAAAAGTGACGACCAGCAACAGGCTCTGGGCCCAGCTAGGCTGGTCCTAGTCCATTTACAATCCCCAGTGAAGATCAATGGCCCTCTTAAAACTATCTACTCCCTTGCTCATTACCACCTCTTCCGGTAAGCTGTTCCAAGGTTCTACTACCCTGCTATAATAATAATTTTTCTTAATATCTGTGTTAGCCTGGGATTTAAATAACTTAAAACAATGACCCCTTATCCTGTTTTCAGTGCTAAACTTCAGCCCCGTAACATCTTTCATTTTAATAAATTTAAACAACTGAATCATGTCCCCTCGGTCTCTTCTTTGCTCAAGACTGTACATTTTTAGCCTTCTAAGCCCGGAATCATAGTCTAAATGAGAAAGTCCATTTATTAGCCTTGTAGCTCGCCTTTGAACCCTTTCCAATACATTAATGTCTTTCTTAAGATAAGGAGACCAAACTGAACAGCATACTCCAAATGAGGTCTTACCAAACTTCTGGACTGTTAACAAACTGTCTTGTCCTTATAAACTGTTGGAAATTTTAATGTTGTACTTCTACTTTATCGAAGGTTAATAACCCGAACCCGCGATTGCAAGAATTGCTTTGTTTAATTGTTATGTCAATGTTACCTCTGTACCTCAGAGCCAGACTGACGTAAGTCCAAAAATTGCGATTTTCCGTTTATTAGTGCATTGTATATAGACGTCTATTTCGCATCGAGCATGTGAACGTAATTCTGAGAAGAGAAAAATCCTTTTCAAATTTGTACCAGGGTTAACATAACTTTTATTTTCGAGGTAGACCGTGCAAAACCGGGCGAGGCAGCTAGTACCTTCATAAACGTGAAATTCACAAAAAATTAATTGGTATTATCTACAATTTAAGATGCATTTCCACTTCATTAATTCAGTTAAATTTATACATGCATAAATTTAAGAAATTGCTAATACTCTCCAAATTTAGGAAATTGCTCTAAGTTCAAGAACCATGGGCGAATTTATGGGGGGCAGAGGGGGGCAATGCCCCCCCAGTTTTGGGAGGACTTTATGTAGTAACAACACATTTACCAAAAATTAAAAAAAATAAAAAATTTTCTTTTTTGAATAGTTCAGAAGGGCATGGGTGGATTTATAGGGGGGGCATAGGGGGCAATGCCCCCCAGTTTTGGCAGGACTTTATGTAGTAACAACACATCTTCCAAAATCTTAAAACAAAAAAAATCATGACTATTTCTTTTTTGAATTGTTCAATGAAAATGAAGAGAAAAGCAAATGTCCTTTTCTGATATGAAAAAGAAAAGGAAAAAAAAAAAAACGAACATTAAATACAAATAGTACAGCTGTCACTGGGGTGCTGAAAATGTGTCTAAATTCACTATTTTGGACTGAAAACCATTTGGGCAAGTATATGAATGAAAATATAGGCTAAACGAGCTATACATTAAGCTGCAACACTTATAATAATTGACGATTATTTTAACAAATTAGAACCTAAAGCAAAGGGGAAAAACTCCCCCTCCCCCATTTGCGCTAACAGAACGTTCTACTATGATTTGTGTCCACATTTCAAATATTTATTTGTGCATAATATTTATGTTCTTAGTATATTAATTGGCCTTAATGAGAAATTCTAAAAAACATAAGTTTTTTTTCCTTCTCTCTCTCTCTCTTTTTTAAGAGAGAAATAAATACTATCGCAAACTGAATAAATTTCAGTTATCTGAGTATTCTGATTAAATGAATCTTTTAACTTAGAGGGAAAGTACAATTTTACTTACTTTATAAATACTGTTTAAAAAGTAAAGTAAGTCATAATCATCTAAGTCTAAGTGAGTCAGTCCTTGTCATTATTGAAATCGAAATAATTGAGTCATCAAAATTTACTGAAATTTTATAAAAGTCTATAAAAACCTAACAAAGATTGGTAAAATCGTAAAAAACTGACGAATTTTCGTAAAAATTGCCAAAAATCAAGCAAAAATTTACAAATAAGAGTGAATTACAAACAGAGTCGAATTTGCCTATAAGATAAACAAGCTGTTGCTTATGGCCCCGCTTTGAAGTGGGTCCCTAACTCCCAAAAAAAAATAATTCATGATTCGTTCCTTAAAAAATGGAAATTGCTTGAAAAAACTAATTTCTTTTTTAAGTGCTTGAAAACGAGTGGCTACAAACCTTAAATTTTAAAATTTATAACAAATGGTAGAGGGGGAGGAATGCCAACATATGTCAAATTCAGCTCCTTGCCACATCCTGTATTAAAAATGTAAAAATCATGGTTCTCACGTTCGTAATATATTATTTGAAGTAAAGTTTTGTGACTCACATGTTTCATATCTTGCTATTTATTCAATCCTGAATGCAGTATTTTGGAAATTCTTTTGTATTGATTGCTTTTTCTTACTTCTTCTGCATATTGTCTATCTGTTTAGCACAGAAAAAAAAATACACACTAATTCTATTTCATTTCGTTTTCTGTCCCACTTGCAACTGAAGAAAAGTTGTTGTCATGAGATATCTATGGTTTCTTTTTTCTTTTAAAGTTAAAATAGTTATTTCTCCCAAAGTAAGAACAGGACTGCAAAAATTTACAATCAAGTACTAAAATACCAGAGACTGGAAAGTACAAATGAAGGGCGTTAAGTAATTTTATTTATTCCAGAGTCCTTGAAAACAATTAGATAAGTCTTTGAAAATTCTAAGCAAAGTAGGCTCCAATTACTTCTACTGAATATTGTTAATCTGTTTAGCCAGGAAAAAAAATGATACACTATCTCTATTCCTTTTCGTTTTCTGCACCACTTATAATTAAAAAAAGGTTGTTGTAATGAGAAATCTAGTTTATTTTTTCTTTCAAACTTAAAATGGTTGTTTCTTACAAAGTTTGAACAATACTGTACAACTGTATAATCTAGTTATCAATTTCTATGTCTATCCAATTAACCTTTATAAGGCTTCAATATGCAGAATTTTATATCCGTTATACAAAATTTCCTCCGGGGGAGAAACCCCCGGCCCCCTAAAATCGGAGATATTCTATTTCCCACTTAAAAGGGAGCCCTGCGTCACTCTCTTGATACCAGCTCCCTCTCTTAAGGTCAATTCAAAAAGGACAGCATGAAAACACACATTAATGAAAACGACACACAAAACAGTAAAGCATGGACTTATACATCACAGGAAACAGACAAAAACTTAGGAGTGGGGGGGGGGGGGCAATAAAAATGTTGCTAAAAGAAATAAAAAAATCCTGCCCCCCCCCCAGGAACTCAGTCCTAAATCCGCCTATGTCAAGAACCAAAGCAGAAAAGGGTGTACGAAGAATGTTGAAAGTTGGCACTGCCCGATTAAGATACCAGGAGTCCAAGGTCAAATAATTTTTTGGGGTCACCCTGTATTCAAACTTTACAATTTTAGCTATCGGACAAAACAATTTTTGCCATTTGGGGGCCTCAAAACTAGGCCATGGCCTAGTCGACCTATTCAAAAATCAGGCCCTAAACGTCAGTGTTAAAAAGACAAATGATGACTGTTCTGATGACAAATACATGTAGTTACAGGACAGAAAAATGGTTCTTCGTAGTTATTCAGAATCTGTTGATAAATAGAAGACATTTTGCCAAAGTTTGACAGTTTGACATCTGTCAGCATTGCCAAAACAGAAGACGTTTTGACATTTGCTAGATCTACTAATTTGGTCGAGTTTCAAAGTATAGAAGAGGCCTTTTTTTTTTTTTTTTGTTCTGAACTTCACTGATTATGAAGGAACGAAAATGAATGAAAAAGTGTTTGTCGAAAAGATTACCAAAATGAAGAACCAATCGGAGATGATTTAAAATCATATACAATAGAAACTATTTTGGCCCACAAAATATTTTTTTTTTCCATACGTAAAGGGGAACGCGGAAACGTTATATTCATAGGAATCAAACTGTTTGAGGAGAGAATATTTTCAGAGGAACGTTTACATTCCCACACCTGTAAAAGTCAACAAGATAGTGAAGTTTCAACTGATGATATTTTTTCCCTATTCAATTTCAAAACAAACTTCTTTCAAACGATAATAGGTGCCCGAAGTTATTATGTACTAGTGGTACCCGTACGGCTTTTCCCGTAGTTGAAAATTAAAAGGTCATTCGGTTCGCCTGTATATTTACAAATAATGGATGGCAAATTTCTCGCCAATTTGCTATGTTCATTCGCTCTCCCATTTCCACGTCATGATAATTTCGTAATCTACTCTTCCATCTTATGATACTTTTGCTCCGGAAAATGTTCTTAAAATTGAAATAGAAAAAGAACAAAATCGAATTTTCGAAAAATCGCTTCAAGGTGCATACCCTCATGCTACAAACTAACTTTGTGCCAAATTTCATGAAAATCGGTCGAACGGTCTAGGCGCTATGCGCGTCACAGAGATCCAGACATCCTACAGACATTCTCCAGACATCCAGACAGAGAGACTTTCAGCTTTATTATTAGTAAAGATAAAGATTGACACATACATGAAACAAAAATCAAAATGTTAAGTATCCCAAATTAAAGAGGAAGATCCATAACTTGGGAAAATGAATATTTTTTTCGATTTATTATTTTGGAGACATATCTACGCATTATAACTTATCATGTAAAGTACCAAAGCCCTCTGGGGTGCCTCTATGGGAGATCATGGTAGGTCACGGTGACCTCCCAAATGTTTCTTTTTTCGGAATATGCTGTCAAACGATTCGGCAAAAACATCCTTATTTGGCAAATTTTGTCTGACGATTCGTCAAAATTGTCATCATTTTCGCAAAATTTGAAGTTGCATTTAGCAAAATTGTCATCACTCGGCAAAATTTGGAGCTGCATTTGGCAAAGAGCGAGTTTTCACCCTCACAAAAATTTAACTTTAGAGCGCCTTCTGTGGCCCTCCGATAAAATAAAGCATTTTGTTCAAATTGAAAATAAGAGATTAATATGTAGTTAAACGCTAAGGTTCGAGACAGTTCGAAACTGTCTCAAGTAAAGACAATTGACTGTGCTTTATCAAAATACCATTGAAATTGTTTTCATATATGCTAGTTCTAACATACATATAATGTTAAAAATAAAACAAAATCTTTAAAATTAAATTTTTTCAAGAGCAATTTGTGATTCTCGAGATTTTTAAAAGGTGGAGCTGTCATTTTCTTCAGGGGTGCCCCACCCCCTAAAATCAAGGGGGCACCCCCCTCCAAAAACCAAGAGTCCCCAAAAAAAGTCAAAAATACCCCTTAAAACAGCCCTCCTAAAACTTTCAAATGGCAATCTGCACCATGAGCCCCCCCCCCCCCCCCCCCCCCCGGTGGGCACTCCGGCCTTCTTGCGCCGAGATCATCATTCCGAAATTCCGATTTTGCAATAATATCAACATGCACTGGCACTGAATAAATCCATTGAAGTCAGTTAGTGTTTTAGTGTTTTAAGAAAATACTAATGAAATTGGTTTCAAAGAGTCAAATTCTAACATAGTATTAAAAATGAAACAAAATCGTTAAAATTAAATTTTTAAAAAACAATTTGTGATTCCTGAGAGTTTTTTAAGGGGGTCCGGGACACATTTTGAAAAAAATTTTAATAAATACTTTAGAGTTTTGAATTTTTTTTTTGCACTGATTTGCCATCTATTTAACAAGGAAAAACATGACATAAATGTTTAATTTTTTTTAAATTTCAATTTGATTTGTTTTTTTAAAGAAAAAATGGGGTTGTTTTAAATTGCTATAACTGAAAATATTCTTGGTCAATTTTTATTTTTATTTTTCAAAAAATTATGCACAAATATCTAAACTTTAATTTTTATTCGGCGATTTTAAAAGTATTGAGTCAATAAAAAATAAAAAAATATGAAGAAAAATTTCGAAAAATTCGAAGATACTTTTAAAAAAAAATCATATTTTTTGCAGTAAACTTTTTTTTAAAAAAAAATTCGCCGAACAAAAGTTAAAGTAAACTGTTTGAAAAAGATATGCTCCAAATTTCATTACTTTATCGGTTCCTGACTTACAAGAGTTTGAATGCAAGAAATCGAGAAAAATTGTATCATGGAGAAAAACGCGTTTAAAGTTTTAAAGTTAAATACACATTAATTAGGTGCATGCAAAAAATAATTGTATCTTTCGTTCTAAATAAGATAGAAACAATATTCAAACGTCCTTTTAAGCAGAAGAAAACGGGGTAATTTTTCAAATGATAAATTTTTTTTCCAAAATTCGACGATTTTTGTGTTCCGGACCCCCTTAAAAGATAGATCTGTCACCTTCTTGTGCTCAGATCATCAATTCCAATTTTGCAACGATATTTACATGTACTGGCATTGAATTAATCCACTGAAGTTAGAATGAATCTTAATCGAAGTACAGTTAACGCTTTCCAGTCCCCCCCCTCCCCCCCAGTTAAACAATGAAAGTGTTTCCAAAATTAAATATAGGAAGAAACTTACTTGATTTCTTGACAAGTTTTAAATCCATTTTATGCACTAATTGTTTCGTGGAAACTCTCCTGACACTCGGAAGATGGCGTTAATTTTTGAGTGGATTTCAAACATGGCAGAAAAGAACACGCGCACGCTGGTAATCTCGCGAACAAACACGTTTTAATTACTTCGATAAAAATGGAAGCGGGAAATGTGAGAGAAAGTTGTAGCAGGAAAAAAAGAGTACGCCATTTTTTTTTCGATGAAAACAACTTTGTTATTTATTCTAAACGGCAGATTAGCTTTTCCTGTTGTTAAAACAAGTCCTTGCCTTTCATCCTGTCAGTTTTATTGAAAAGCCAAGGTAGAGAGAAGAGGTTGCATTGCTAGGAAACTTTTCTAGAACTTTTAGAAAAATAAAGAGGTTGCTCAGAATAAAGAACATTTCGAAAACGCTGCCGAATACAGAAATTGATGTTGTAGCTTGTAAACATATTATTCACTACGTATTGTTCAAGGCTCTTCTTGGGCTGTATTTATCTAATAACCATAACTTTTTTTCCCCTTCCTTATTTCCCTCCACTTTTTAGAAAATGTTATGTTACTTTGACATCGTTGAAATTAATTAATCATCCAGGAACGTAGAACTTGCCTAAAGGTGCTGTATGCATAAAGAAGACCATACGTTCCGTTTTGAACGGGACAGTCCTGTTTTCAGGTATCCTGTCCCATTGTCTTCGGACATACTGAAGTGTCCCGCTTTTTAAAGGGACAAGTGAACACTAAATGCTTCAACCAAACGTCACTGGGTGGGGCTGTTTAAGCATTTTCATACAAATAAATTAAACGATGAATATTATTATTTCAACATATTTTATGTTTGTTGAGTCTTACTGTTTGACCACGGATTGTATGTAATTTGGCAATCTGCCAACTAAAGATGATTCCATCTGAATGAATCTAGCAGGGAAGAAGGGAAAATAGCGATGGGATTTTGATGCACGTGTTTCATAATGTCACTAGTGCCTTATTCATTAAAATTAAATAAGGGGAAACAAAAAAAATATATATATATATATATATATATATATATATATATATATATATATATATATATATATATATATATATATATTCATTTTGTTCAGAAACGTAAAAGCAAAATGGTAAGCTCAAAACTTTGTTAAACCGGTAAATAAACAAATCAATTAATTTTTACCTTGAGAATATAGATCAAATATACTTTAGATTTAAAAAATGTTGCTGTGGGTACATTTTCATTTTTACAAAACTTAGGCTAAATAATAGAGAGGCAAAAGTGCACCTCTGAAACAAACCAACTAACATCCCTATAAACTACTAGATATAGGTACGTCCATTTCCGCCTATAAACCGGATATTAGCCTTTCCATGTAATCGATGGTCAAACAGTAAATATTCGTACAAAGAGCATATTCGCTTATTTCTAATTCGTGGACTAGCGAAAAATCACAGTTGAAAATCGCAATTCAAAGCAATATTGTTTTTAAAAGTAAATTGCGTATGATATTCTCCAAAAATATCATTTTCGTTTAAAATCAGCACCAAATAAGGGGAATGTTTCAAAGTGAAAAAGCGGAGCAAAGCGAAATGATCAAATATTTACTCCGCATTCAGCGCTACCTGATGCGGTAATATTTCAACTATGTAGTAGCACATATAGTCTATTCTAGCTCGTAAAAAAAAAAAAAAAAAAAAAAAAAAAAAAAAAAAAAAATCGACACTCATATTGTAATTTTGTTGGTGTCTAAAATTATTTTTGTTATTATAAAATGATAAAGTTCTCGTTATAAACATTTTAAATATTAATTGAGGACTTCTAATGTTCGTTGAAGTATATTTGTTTAGTTTATATTAAACTTATTTGTATTTCAAATATTTGTTTACAATTAGTCAAGTATATGCAGAGCAAAGTGGATGGGGCAAAGTGAAATTGTTTATTTCGTTTATTCATTCAATCATTTACAAAATAACTGCAAATTTTGCTTTAACCACACATTTTTTAATTTAATTTGTTATTGAAAGTAAAATATTAGCATTCTCTCATTTTCCACACAGTTTTTTCTTCAGACTAAACAATGATTACTTAGACATCTTATGAAAATCAAATGTTTTTCAATCATGGTAATAGATCAGCGTAAAACAGTAAGTGAAGACAAAAAGCAGGTGTCGGTTTCAGAAAGTGTCGTTGCGTCTGGTCAAAAGTCGCTACAAGATTGGAGTTTGACTAAGATTTTTAGTGCTAGACTGATGTTAATGCAGTACTGGTTTCTTGAGTGATTGACGTTTATTTTATTTTTTACATTATTAAGATTTAAAAATTGTTTTCTGTTAAGATTAAGTCTCGGAGGTAAATAAAATGATTAACGAGCGAAAAAGGCTGAATTATTTTAAATAAAGAAAACATTCTAAATTAAAAACCGAAGAACGAAAAAGAGTCTAATATTTTTTTAAACGTGATATATTTTTTTTCCAAACGGGCAGTTTTCAAAAGCAGAAACTTTGGACTCTTTGCAATGTAATCCAGTTTCAAAATAGTTATCCAGTTACTAATAAAACAAAATCGAAGAGTGAGGAATGGTAACAAGTGAGTGAAATTATTCAAATCGTTAATTTGATGAAAAAATAAATAAATAGCAGGATAAAGATGCTGCTTTAAATAATGATGACAACAGATATAATTGTTAACGCATAAGACATTAAAGTTCAGTGCTTATCAAAGAATCAGCTACATAGATATTGAAAAGGCCAAGCTAGAGTTTCGATTTCGAAACACGGTTTTGATGATAAGAGCACTAATACATAACTTTAAAAAAAAATTAAAAATTAATTTGAATTTTGTCATCTTGAATTCAAATTTTGTTTTTCGCAATCACGAGTGTGTGTGTGTGTGTATGTAAGCGTGTGTGTGTGTGGGGGGGGGGGGGCTGGGTATGTGTGTTTGTGTGTAGGGGTATGTGTGTGTGTAGGCATGTGTGTTTGTGTCTGTGTGCAGGCATGAGTGTTGGTAGTTGTGTGTATGAGTGTTTGTGTGCGTGGGAGCGGAGTATGTGTATGTAGGCATATGTGTTTGTGTCTGTGTGCAGGCATGAGTGTGTGTATGTGTATGTAGGCATGAATGTGTGGGTAGTTGTGTGTATGTGTAGGTGTCTGTATGTATGCGTGCGTGTATGTGTTTATGTGTGTGTTTGTGTATGTGTGTAGGTGTGCGTAGGTGTAGGTGTGCGTAGGTGTTGGTGTATGTGTATGTATTTGTGTGTGTGTGTGTAGTTGTGTATGTGTAGGTGTCTGTATGTATGCGTGCGTGTATGTGTTTGTGTGTGTAGTTGTGTATGTGTAGGTGTCTGTATGTATGCGTGCGTGTATGTGTTTGTGTGTGTGCTTGTGTATGTGTGCGTAGTTGTTGGTGTATGTGTGTGTATGTATTTGTGTGTGTGTGTAGTTGTGTATGTATGCACGTGTGTGTAGGATATGGATGCAACCTGGAGACGGTTTTCGCTAGAGGAGCAGCATCGTGAGGAGCCGGTCGACGGTGATGCTGCGGAGGGTACTGGCGGGAAAATAAAATGACAGCACGTCAAAACAGTCAAATGAAAGCAATAAGCAATCGTGATTGCTCAAAAAACACACACACACACAGAGTTAATTCGGTACGTAATACTTTATTAACCTGCCTAAGAGCAGTACTTGAGCCATGAACGATGTAAAAAATTAAATGACATAAACAAGGGCGCACTGAACTAAAATTTTTGGGAGGAGGAAAATTATAATTTTACCGAAGGATTAAGACACGAGCTTACACGCATATCATACATACGTCCTTCTAATGAGAGGGAAAGTTAGGCATCATTAAAAAGCAATTTTAAAAATTAAAAAAAAGATTGCAATGTTATCTCCAAATTTGCTGAAAAAGGATTTTTATGGGAGACCACTGTGACTTTCCGTCGGGACGCCCCTGAATGTGAAACGCTATTTTTTGAGTCAAAGAAAATTTGCTTCTTTTAGGGAGGAGGGTTCGGCAGATTTCAAATCTGCCTAACGGCGGCATGGAGCTAAATTCGGCCCTGGTAACAGCAACACTTAAATAATTTATTAAAAATCAAAAACTTCTCAGCAATTACCAGCAGAATCTCAAAATAAAAAATAAAAACGAAACCTTGAAGAGATCCTGAAGATTTTAACTCATTTTTTAAAAGACAATTTAGAATAAAAGAGTATAAAACAATTTCAAAAGGCGCAGATTTGTAGGCAACATCATATACATGTTTCGGGATTACAAAAGGCCCCTTTTTTAACGTAAATTTGTCATTTTTTAAGTTGTTGAATATTCCTGTACTAAGTACAAAGGTATTTATGCAATTATTTCAATAAATTTAGAATGTTTTGACAGTAGCGTAACTAGGGGTTGGCAGCCAGGGGGCGGCATTTCGACTGATGAAAAAATTTTTTAAAAGAGGTTTTTTTTTTTTTTTTTTAATCATAGAATGTGAAAAATGCTTTAAAAAAATTAAAAAAAAAAAAAAAAAAACTCGCAAGAAAAAGAGCTAAAAGGGGGGAAATATATATATATATATATATATATATATATATATATATATAACATCTTCTGAGACATCCTCCTATTTGTCGAATAAATCAATTCAAATGTTGATTTATATATATATATATATATATATATATATATATATATATATATATATATATATATGAATAAACAATCTAAATAAAATTGAAGATGCAAAAAGCAAGAACATCGAAATGAAAAAAGGTGAACCAGGGACCGACACTTTTTCAAGGAGAGGACCGGTCCCTAAGTTCACAAGGCCCTTTCTGTTTAGCAAGAGAGAAGGTCCCATTAGCTTGCTACCCTCCCCGAGAGCCTTGGAGGAAAATTGAACAAGAAAACATACCTGAAAAATAATAAACGAAAGCGTTTTCAGGTGAACCATCAAAGGGAAGAAACGATCAGAATGTAGACCTTGAAAAAGAGAAATGATATGCACGTGCCAGGCAAACATGCAGTTAAGACACAGCAGCAGCAGAACCTGGAATTGTAAAACATGGAGTTGAAAAAAACCTGGAGTTGAAAAAAACCTGGAGTTGAAAAAAACCGGAGTTGAAAAAACCTTGGAGAGGAAATAAAAATGATAATAAAAATAATAATAAAAATTAAAAAAATACTAAATTAAAAAAATACTTAAAATAAAAACTGGATCGGAAATTGCATCAGAAATTAACAAAAATTTTTCCAGGGGAATTTATATAGGAGTTTGAACTACAGGTAATATAACGGAATTTAACAGGATTTTTATGAAATTTGGGGTAGACACGGATGGTAATATATGGAAAGATAATCTTAGAATATATGGAAAGAGTTTTTAATTTTAACTTTTTTGCAGTTAGAGGAATTATTTAGTTCTTCATCTAAGAATTGGAGATAGAATTTTTTTACATATAACTAAAAAGTTGTTGGCTGCTTTGTCAATGAGAGCGATTATAAAAGAGTCTTGAAGATCTTTGATGTATCTCATGTTGCATACGTATGTATCTCATTGTTCTTAAAATGTATCTCATGTTGAGTACATATATATATATATATGTTTGGAGGTCACAATGACCTCCGGTGACTTCCCATTGGAGCTATGGGGGGGGGGGGGGCAATTTCTTTAGTTCGCCTGGGGCGTTAGACCCCATAGTTACGCTACTGCGTTTTAAACAAGTTTGTCGAACGATTTTAAAGTTTTTGAATTAAAATAAAACTTTTAACATTTTTTAAAAATGCAATGGTGATAAAAAATATGGAGAACGCTCAAACCCGGTATTTAGAGTATGTTTTAGATAATTTAGAGGATTTAATCTAAATTTTTTTTTTCCAAACTTATTTACACATGCCCCCCTTTTTTTACACATGCCTTTACATTCGCCCATATGCAAAGTTGCAAGGAGGGGAGGACTCAGATATTTTAACCATGGTTTAGCAGGATATTTTCCCAGTGGAAACTGATTTCAGGACAGATTAGAATCATTAACATTTGACGTTTTTAATAACTTATTCATTAATGGCTGGAGAAGAAATGTTTTTACATTTTTGCAAAGAAAAAAGTACTAAAAGCAAGGGAGTTCTAATTTCCCCCTATATGGGCGCCCTTGCATCTTACCGATTTATATGGCATACTGAAAAATGAAGAGAAGTGTCCGGTGGAAAAAATTACAAACCGTGGAGCCCGACTTCGACTTCACGAGCCTAACTCTACGTCGGCCTGGTCGCAGCACAGATCATTGACAGACTACTGAAACAACCGTGAATGACATTTTAATTCCAAAACTAGCTGTACCCGACGCGCGTTGCTACCCCAACAAAAAAATACATCATTATACTGATTTTCATGACAATCGGTTGAACGGGGCAGAAGTTGCTACTCTGCAGTGCCACCTGGTGGCGAGTGGCTTCAATGAGCATATCATGCACCTTCTCGGTGGAAAAATACATATATATATATAGCAATTTTCATAATAATCGGTCCAGGTATCAAGTGAAGCCGTGACTATACTCAAATTTTGTACTCACGCAGTTTGCAAGATCAATCCATCGCTAAAAATATCAAATAGAAAAAGTTTTAAATCCCCCCGTTGCATGAAAAGCCATAAAACAATCAAGAAAGATTTTATTTGTTCAAACTCAAGAAAAATGGCAACAGCCTACTTCTTATCAATGAGATCTTTCACGCGAATTAATTTTATTCGTATTTATCCAATGGATTGTGACTTAAATTGGAATAAAAAAGGAACTATCGATCGAATTTTTTTCGAACTGGTCTATAAACATTCCCAGTACCAAAAATAACAAACGGTGAAAGTTTCAGCCAAATCTGCCGGGTAGTTTTTGAGTTCATGGATGACATACAGACAAACGTTGATTTATATATATATAGATTATCGGAATTCGTTGATAGCCAATAAACCACTCCTCCTTATTGCTAGGGTTTTTACCTTTAATCAAACTCGTAGGTTTTTCACTTTTCACTCCAGGGTCCCCCGTATCAACCACAATTTGTGGTTTAACCAATTGGATGGGACCCTGAAGACAGCTCTGATTTTTTTGATCCAGACCAGAAAATGAGCAATCCCTGGTCCAGCACCCCCAGAGGTATCGTTTCACTTAGAGAACTTTGTGACTACCAGCATATTTAATGTCTCCCAGTCACCATTAATGAAGACGGTGGATCTTCGACTGGCTAAGATCTATCCCGGGACCAGGGTTGCCAGAATTAAAAACAGTAAATACGGGACAGGCTTCTAGGAGTGAAAAGGGGGGGGGGATATTTTTGAACCGTCTGTTCATGATAAATCTGAAAAATTTAATCGCAACAAAGCATTGAACCTCACGAAAAGTCGCCTATTAAATTATAAAAATCGGTTTCATTGCGATTGACGACGCATGCGCAGAGATATACAGTGAAATCTCGTTACAACGAGCTTAAGGGACCGCAAAATTTTGTTCGCTGTATCGGGAAATTCGTTGTAATGGAATTTAAGCAATGTAATGAAAATTAAATCGGAACTGAAAATTTCTTTCGTTGAAACGGATATTTCGTTGTATTGGTTTTCGTTGTAACGGGATTTCACTGTATTTCTAACATTAGTCAATGAGTAAAGAAGAAGCAACCATTCGGTTCCTCATGATCTGCTGCCAAAACAAAAACACTTTATTTTTTTTCTCTTAATATAATGTCTCGTTCTGTAAAATATTGTTATCGGCTAGAATACGGGACTTTAGCCGTCCCGTATGGAAGTTCCCCGGGACGCGGGACGCTTTTTCAAAATACGGGACTGTCCCTTGAAATCCGGGACGCCTGGCAACCCTGTTCGGGACCTTCCGCTCACTAGTCCGATGCCTTAACGATCAGGTCACTACGGCCTAAACTCGTAGGTGTCGGCCTAAACTCGTAGGTGTCGGACTTACCGTATCAAGCTATCCTTTATAAGCTCTATCTGGGACAAATCAGGGGATCGAACAGCCAGATGAGATGATAATATGGAGGAGGAAGTCCTCTGACACCTTTGCTGTGTTGAATCGAGCCTTGTCCTGTTAAAGAATGACTCTTGGTACATGCCATGAGTGCCGATGTGACTGAGGATATGGTACAAACGTACCGTTAGACTGTCATGGTGTAGTGGATTGATCATGTTTACTAATAATAAAGCGAAAAGTCTGTATCTAGATCTCTCAATCTCTTTAACGCGCATAGCGCCTAGACCTTTCGGCCAATTTTCATGAAATTCGGCACAAATTTAGTTCGTAGCATAGGGATGAGCACCTCGAAGCGAATTTTCGAAAATTCAATTATGTTCTGTTTCTATTCCAATTTTAAGAACATTTTACCGCACAAATTACCAAAACGTGGACGAGTAAATATCATAACGTGAAACCGTAACAAGGGTGAGAAAATTAGCACAGCAAACTGGCGAGAACTTCATCATCCATTATTTGTAAATATACAGGCAATCCAAACGGCCTTTTAATTTTCTACTACGGGCAAAGCCGTGCGGGTACCACTAGTGTATCATAAAGCCATGGTACCCGATCGTAACACCCCAACTGTAGGTGCGGTGAATCGCTGAAAACAAAGGCAGGATTAGGCTTTCCACACTGTCATCTCCATTACTGTCTTTGCTTTTCAGCTGCACACCTCAACTACAGCTTGGGGGATGTTGTCGGGTGCTATCGTCAGGAGCGTGCACAGAAATTTTGGGGCTCGTCACAAATGACTTTTCCGCCCCCTCCACGTTGTTTACCCCTATATTTCAACCCTAGTTTTAAAGATATTGGGCGCTCTTCAGGCTCGGGCCCAGGCCAACAGGTGTCCCTTCTCCCCCCCCCCCCTGTGCACGCCCCTGGCTGTCGTATGCAACGCTACAATTCGCAGTCACCCCTTTTGTTGTTCCACAACACTATGACAGCTTAACGGTACATTTGTGACATTATTCAGACAGATATGCTAGCAATCATGGCGTGGATCCCAGGGGCTATTTTTAGCAGGACAATGCTCACTGCTCTGTCACACAGCAAGAGGGCATCAAGTCTTCTTTTCTTCCACATTATCACCTTCTGTAGCCTGCTCGATCCCCTAAAACATACACAACATAAAAAGAAACGAGCTGATGTGTGCATCACATGACTTCCTTTTACTCTGTCATTTCCCCATTACTGGCAATTTTAATGTGATTCAATAGTTTACTCTCTAAATATCACAAACAGTGGAGAAATTGAAACAGATTTTCAAAAAAAATCGCCAAATGTGTCGATATATCTCCAAGTGTCCGCCAAATTATAACACACTTGAGTTTACATCGAAATTGACAATGATTTCCTCCAAAAAGGCACAAAAGACCCCTTTAGAAACACCCGAATGCAGCCAAAAGGAGAGGTGTACAACTAGACCCCACTTGAGTCTACGTACCAAATTTCAACTTTCTAGGACTTACCGTTCTTGCGTTATGCGACATACATCCGCACATACGCACATACATACGTATATATAGACGTCACGAGAAATCTCGTTGTAATTAACTCGGGAATCATCATTATGGATATTTCACGTGTCTATACATTCTTAGGCACTTATCCACGTGTGGTGGAGTCGAAAAAAAAACTCAACATTCATTCGGGGGTGAGTAAAATGGAAGTTAAGGCCGATTTTTGAGGGAAAATTTTTTTGTGAATACAATACTTCCTTTTTTGTAAAAGGAAGTAAAAAAACCTCTATGGTAGGAAAAAAGCCAAGGAATGTATAAGTACCAATAAAACTGCGATTTGATAAGAAATTACAATGTCAGGCTCTTCAGAGAAAAACCCTTCAAAAACTTAAATGCAATGAAAATTGCATCACTTTTCAACCTTTTCCTCAAACATAGATAATGTTTGGGAAAAAATGTAGTGGGGGGTCTCCCTAAAAGAAGCTACTTCGAGAATCCACTGATGGCGTTCCTGGAATATCGATAGCGAATTTGATATTGCCAATAGAAGAAAAACCTGCCCATTACTAGTTGGTTGCCCATGAGTATAGGGGAGCTGCTGTACACACGGACAAAATTTACTTTTCAATTTTTGCTGGTCTCTGGGAATGGATAATCGATTTGAAAAATTTTCTGGCAGAACATACAGCTTATCATCTAATTTGGCAATTTTTGTCAGGTGAAAATCTCAAAACTTTCAACCACCAAAAAAAAAAATCTTAAAAACCATATTTTTTGTCCGTGGGTACAACAACCTGTTCATCCCGCGGACAGGTGCCTTTGTATTGCCTTAGCCCTGGCTATAGGGCGGTAACTTACTGAATATAACTGCCTTGCCTGCAATCTTCGAGTTGAACGGAACCATTGTTTCGGTCACTCGTCTGGTGAGTGCTAATTCTATGTTAGCTACCAGTTTGTTTCGCACTCTTGGCTTCCTTAAGAGGTTTTCCACTTCCAGCTCAGTTAGTCCTATGCCGGGCTGATGAGTGCTAATAAGCACGAAACTGCAGTCCTCAGCTGGAATTGACTGAGCTGGCGGTGTATTTCATGTAATATATAACTAGGTCTGAGGAACTCAATTATACTCAATACATTTTCGTAAGCCATTTTATGTTGAAATACTTCAAACATCCATTGAAAATAACATTGAATAAAATATGCAACAGAAATTAAACTTTGAAAATTCATCGAAGTTTTTTTCCATTTTTAATTTTCCTTAATAATTAACATCAGTGAACTTTAAAAAAATTATTAGTCTTAAGAGAATTAATGATGTTATGAATAATTAATATGCTTAAAAAAAAAAGATTCATGATAGTACGGCTCTCTATGTACCTACATAATAACTTCAATTTATATGGAAATTGAAATCTTTAACCAAAATTAACCCATCACAAAAAACTTAGTTTAGATGAAATCAGCAAAAATCGAGAAAAGTCGACTTCAAATGAAAACAGGTGGGATTGACGGTCTGAAGATCCTAGAACAGGTGGGGGTTACTTCAACACCATATCTTCAAGCCTTACTTCAAATTCATCATCATTGTTAAAAGCAAATTTCGAACGTTGATGATAAGGCACCATTTTGAGGTACTTGATATTGTAAGAAGACTCAAGTGTGACCCAAGGAGACTAAAAATTGCTGTCCGTGGATACACATATTTGTGTGTCATTAGTACAAAGGTATGCCATTTTGGTTTTGCAAGGCCGTCACATCGACAGGAACACAGTTTTACAACATTAAAAATCAGCAACAGAACCTTCAAAATATAGGGAATCATGATACCTACAACAAAAATGAATAATACAATACACGACGGACAAAAAAAAAAATAATTTGAATTTTTACATCTTGAATTCAAATTATGTTTTTCGCAATCACGAGTGTGTGTATGTAGGCATGTGTGTTTGTGTCTATACATGAGTGTATGGGTAGTTGTGTGTATGGGGGGGGGGGGGTATTTGTGGGTGTGTGTATGTGTTTGTGAGTCTGTATGCATTTGTATGTGTTTGTGTGTCTATGTGTCTGTATGTATGCGTGTGTGTGCATGTGTGCCTGCCTATGTAGGATATGGACGCAACGTCAAGACGGTTTTCGCTATAGAAGCAGCATCGTGAGGAGCCGGTCGACGATGATGGTGCGGAGGGTGCTGGCGGGAAAATAAAATGATAGGAGCGCCAAAAACAGTCAAATGAAAGCAATAAGCAATCGTGATTGCTCAAAAAAATTCTCCTGTTATTTTTTACTTAGATCCTACTAAAACCGAAAAAATGTGATAGAATCTTAAATGTTCGTTTGATGGGGTTGAAACTTTCTAGGGTATTGGAGAGGGCTGTGACACACACGTTGAACCCCAATTTGGATCCCTCTCGACGATGCCCGGAATTTCCCGACCAACGTCCGTAGGTACAACCGTCCGTGGGTACATTAGCTTCCCCTAGTCATTTAATCTACATATTAATTTCATAAAATTGACATATTTATGCATTGAAATGCACTAACTTCAAAAGGAGCAAAATTCTGCAATTGCATAAGCACCGTATCATACACCAGTATTATGTTTACATATAATACGGGTTCTAATACGATAAATTAATAGAAAGAACAAGTGTACTCACAAGACCGAATTTCAATAGTTTTAATGATAAAATCACGTACGTATCTCTCACATCAATGATAAACACAATATTCGTTGTATCTAGTAAAAATTCTATTTATCAGGTAACATTATAATGCAAATTTAAAGCGAAACTGATTTTAATCACTATTAGATTGCATTTCATTAAGTTTGTAAACAAATTCAATGTCGGGTTAAACGACTTTTTATTATTCTTACGAATAAATACAGATTCGAAGGATGGAGAAATTTTCCATTAAAGCCAAATAATTCTAAAGTAATTGTCATTTCTCAATGGTTCTCTCCTTTTTTACTTCCTTTTACAAAAAAGGAAGTATTGTATTCGCGAAAAAATTTTCACTCAAAAATCGCCCTTAATTTCCATTTTGCTCACCCCCAAATGAATGTTGAGTTTTTTTTTCGATTCGACCACATGCGGAAAAGTGCCTAAGAATGTATAGACACGCGAAATATCCATTTTGACCACCACCGAGGTAATTACAACGACTTTTCTCGTGACGTCTGTATGTATGTGCGTATGTGTGTATGTGCGTATGTGCGTATGTGCGTATGTATCTCGCATAACTCAAAAATGGTATGTCCTAGAAAGTTGAAATTTGGTACATAGACTTGTAGTGGGGTCTAGTTGTGCACCTCCCCTTTTGGTTGCTTTCGGATGTTCCTAAGGGGGTCTTTTGCACCTTTTTGGGGGGAAATCATTGTTAATTTCGATGTAAACTCAAGTGGCGTTATAATTTGTCGGACACTTGGCGATATATCGCCAGTCTTTTGGTAGCCAAGTTTTGTCGCCAACTTGGCGACAAATTTGGCGGAGTTTTTTTTTTTTTTTTTTTGGTTTCAATTTGGCCATTGTTGGTGATATTTAGAGAATAAATATTGAATCACATTAAAATAGCGAATAATGGGGAAATGACATTAAATTGGAGTAAAAGGAAGTCATGTGATGCACACATCAGCTCGTTAATTTAAAAAAAAAAGGATTTTTAATGCGCCAAATTCGGTTTGAAATCATATTCGTAATTTTATTTGATTTTTCAGAAAACAAAATTTAATTGTTTCACAATGAGAAATTTGATAGTCAGAATTCTTTGTAAAGAGATCAGAAGAGATCAGGAAGGGAGGCTGTTGCTTAAATGGAAATGTTATGAAAGGAAAAGCGAAGCAAACGTATTTAAAAATGTATTAAAAAAGAATAACGATCTGATCATGGAGCATAAATCATCACCATCTTTATTTATCAACTCATGAATATTTTTACTGTATCTACTGTACAGTGCTATTATAGTGCAGATTTTATTATTACTACATAATGTGCGTGCCGTGTTGTTTTATTTTATGTCTTTCCCTCCCATTAATCATTCATTTTGTGCATTTAAAATATTTTATGTTGAATAAAACGGCTTTTTATGTTTTTTAAAAACAGTAAAAGTTCAGCTCTTTATGTAAGAAAATGTAATGTATGGTTCAGAAATGCTTTAAAGCAGTTTAAGGGGTGTTTAACAGCGTCTAAAAAATTCGGTATGTTTTTAATGAAAAAAAATGTACACGTACATTTTTCTACAACGCGAAATTTCGACTTACGCGAGGAGTCTTGGAACGCATCCCTCGCGTAAGTCGGGACTCGACTGTATCTATATATATAAAAATGAATGTTTGTCTGTATGTCATCCATGAACTCAAAAATTACCCGGCAGATTTGGCTGAAACTTTCACCGTTTGTTATTTTTGGTACTGGGAATGTTTATAGACCAGTTTGAAAAAAATCCGATCGATAGTTCCTTTTTTATTCCAATTTAAGTCACAATCCATTGGATAAATACGAATAAAACTATCGGCTGCAGAAATTAATTCGCGTGAAAGATCTCATTGATAAGAAGTTAGCTGTTGCCATTTTTCTTGAGTTGGATTCTTTCTTTATTGTTTTATGGCTTTTCATGCAACGGGGGGATTTAAAACTTTTTCTATTAGATATTTTTAGCGATGGATTGATCTTGCAAACTGCGTAAGTACAAAATTTGAGTATAGTCACGGCTTCACTTGATACCTGGACCGATTATTATGAAAATTGCTATATATATATATGTATTTTTCCACGGAGAAGGTGCATAATATGCTCATTGAAGCCACTCGCCACCAGGTGGCACTGCAGAGTAGCAACTTCTGCCCCGTTCAACCGATTGTCATGAAAATCAGTATAATGGTGTATTTTTTTGTTGGCGTAGCAACGCGCGTCGGGTACAGCTAGTATACATATATATATATATATATATATATATATATATATATATATATATATATATGTATATCTTCATTCGTTTCAAATTCGGATTCATGAATTCTACTGCTTTAGAAGTTTCTATTTTTCTTTTAATATCATCGACAGAGTACTTGCTTAAAAATCTTTAATATTAAAGAAAGCTCACTCTGTCTCTCAGGAACTTATGAGCAAATAATCGAACTAAAGAATGAAGGGGAAAGCATCTTAACTTAGGTCAGTCTTTGAATAAAGGTACAATCAGTCGACTTAACAGCTTGAAAGAAAATTCATAGTCCAGCAACATGTCAAAGTGTAAACAGTACAGTACAACAAAAGAAAACAATAAACAAGCTAACTCATTTCCACACGTGTAACTCCTTTATCGCACATTGGCTCAAAAGGTGCTCTTCTTGCTTTAAAGGTCTATTGTGCAGGAATTGCAAGTGAAGGTAAATTAATTTTTCTCTCATAGTCGCTTGTTTCTTTCTTTTCCTTTTTTTTTTTTTTTTTTTTGTTCTTTGGAAATAAATTTCGAGTCATCTTAAAAAACACTTCGAGTTAAAGGAAGGAAACAATGAGATATTGAGAATAATTAGCATGCACTTAAAGACAAAGGGGTCGGGACTTGATAAAAACTTCAAGTTATAGTAATATTCGAGTTATCGGACTTCGAGGTATCGCGAATTGACTGTATATGTATTTTTTGAAGTATAAAAAAGGCCCTGAGAACAGTTTACATTCAATTAATTTGCAAAATGTTGTAGGATTTTTTAGTATCGTTTATTTAACTACACCATTGATTGAGCCGCAACGCACGACATGGTACGGTAATTACTGTATACTGTAGGGTAATTGCTGCATATTGAAGGGTAATTGCTGTATATTGTAGGGTTATAGTTGCATATCTTACTACTATTATATATGCGAAAGCTTGTCTGTATGGATGTATGGATGTATGGACGTTTGTTACTCTTTCACGCAAAAACTACTGAATGGATTTTGATGAAACTTTACAATAATATAGCTTATGCATCAGAATAACACATAGGGTAGTTTTCGTCCCGTTATGGGGGGCAAAACCCCCTAGGGGCAATAAAATACAATTTTCGTATAAATTCTCTAATATGGGGATGAAAAAATACTTGCATATATTAACATTATATGTCCATCGAAAGCTCTGATTTTTCTGCTGAAGATGGCACCTGTTCGAAATTTTTAAGTAGAATAAAAAAACGAGTTATGGGCTTTTTAGTTCCATGTTCGAAGGTTTTTCTCAACTCAATGCAGTATTTAGTGTATCATCTCAACTCCAGGCGATAGCGACAATTGTTGTATTGTTGGCTATCTTTGCTTTTCGTGACTGTTCAAGGCTTTTCTCAAGTCAAATTTTGAAGTAAGATTTTTGCACAAGGTTGGCACATACTAATAATACATGGATTTGGTTGATTATTTCCCATTTTAATGCAACTTTGGGGCAACTAATGGTTTTTTTTTTTTTTTTTATTTTATTTGTGTTGACTGGGTATTTAATTGATCAGCAAGAATCTAGCCAAACTTATTTTGTGGAATCATTTCAATAGCTAAGGCATTTGGCATTTTTTTCAACTGTCGCTCTTTTTGAAGCTAAAGACTACGCAATACTGTTTCTCGGTTTTCCCCATATAACCAAATATCGTCAATATTTCTTTCTTTAAATTCGTTAACACGTAAAATAATTCGCCAACTAAATTAAGCGAATCCATAAACAGCACAAAAACTTCTATTAATTTGTTTTTGCACACAATTTCAAACAATTACCAAATTTTTTCTGTTTTTTGAAAACATTTCGGGTAGCATCATTTTATAATCACCAGAAGTATCTCTATTTGGCGACTCTATTTCTTCGATGAAAATTAGCAACACACAGTTTTACAAAGTAGGGAGGAGGAGTCTCATTTAAGGTATCCCAAAACGATTAACGCAAATTTAATAACATTTTAAATCGCAGTAAGGGATTACGGGCAGCTACACTTTTTAAAAGTTTGTACTTTAATAGCAATATAGAAAACGTTTTAGACTATGTTAAAAAGAAAGAAAAAAAGATAAATCTTTTTAAACAAGTGAAGTTTAATTTTATATTTTGGAAATTCCTCAAATTTGTATATGCTTAAATGTCGTTTTTACGTTTCTAAAAGAGTACTATTTTGTTCTTCATACTTATTGCCATTTTACTTTTATGGGTAAAGAAGAAGCTCTTTTTTTAATCACGTCAAAGCGGTGTGTTTTTGAGTTATTTCAGTTATAGCAGAGAACAAATAAAAGTAGCGATTGTTTCACATAATTATTACAGACCCAGGCAACGCCGGATATTTTTGCTACGTACAATTATCTGGTAACTAACATGAAACAGAGTCTGCCCCCTACCCCCAGTTACCGTCGAAAAAAGAATTATTTTTGGCCAGAAACGGCCAAATACATGCAAAACATTTTCTTTATAGCATTTCCTGTTCGGAATTAAAAATCATATCTTATGAATATAGATTAACCATTGAGAAGGAATAGATTCCTTCTCAATGAGATTAACCAAACATTTTACTCAGTTTCATAAACTTTGCAAGTCTCTGCCGAATGTATGGTACTGTGGTCCTTTGGCGATAAATAATGGATTAGGATTTATTATTTTACATCTTAACGTTGCTAATATAAAATGACATTTTAAAAACTTATTTGATAGGCGGAGTTATGATAACGTGTTCGAGACGAGTGTTCAAAAATTTTGGCGCTACAGCCAGTACAAAAGTTGCATTAAAATATAAAAATTCCGCCAAATTAATTTTGGTAAAAAGATCATTAAGTACTATGAGGTATTGAAGTTAAAATTAATCCGCCAAATTAGTGAAACAACACTCTTAAATAACATTGAAACTAATATTAAAATATAAATTAATTCACCAAATCCATTTTTTATCTGCAGTCTTACCAGGCGACTACTTTAGTGCATTGGCGAATTATTTAAAACTTTTATGAAACTTTTCATTTTCTTTTTTCTTTTTTGTGTGTGTATTTCTAAGGGTTAATGATGCTAATTAGGATTTTGGGGAATTAATGTCCCTACTTTAATGGCGACAATGGAGAATATTGTTCTTTCTTTCTTTTATTCTGTTTTTGTTTTTTATTCGTTCTTTTATCCTATGAGACCTGTACTGATGAAGATTTTTGGAAATAATCATAACTGAGAAAATCAGAGGGAAATGTTATTTGAAAACGCTGATAGAGACCATTCTAATAGAGACTTTTGGGAATTTTTCTCTATGCGAAATGAGAAGTTTTTGTACTATTATCCTCATTTAAATGGGAACTTTAAAAAAAAAAAAAAAAAAAACTGTTGTGCTTACTCTGATTTTAATGGTATTTTTAATCTGAACTTTTTCGTATTGTAATCAGGACCGTTTACGTTATTTAGAAAAAGTAGATTTCTTTCTGGTGAGGATTTTAAAGGTTTGATGTTCTGACTCTAAAGGGATATTATTTGAATCAGGATTTGTAGTGATTGTTGACCTTTTTTGGGACGATTTCTACGGTAAGAAGTTATACATTATGTAATAATTTAGATTTCCGGTGTAGCGCTGGATGTTATGTATTTGACGGAGATCGGGATTATAAGGGAACTGTTTCACTTTATTTAAGAATAGTTGACTTCACTCGAATTGGAGTTTTTGAGAATTACCCAAACTAACTTTTTTACAACTCCTAAACGTTTTCAAGATTTATTTTGTGTGATTTTTTGAGAGTCTTCCAAGTTTCGCCGACATTTCATTTACCACCCCTCCCCTTGATTTTCAGTTTTAATCATACCTTTTAATACATTTAAGGGGGCAGGCAATTTGAAATGACAGCGAAACTAGAGATAAACAATTTTTTGGTAACTATTTGACCTCTGCCTGTAATGACCATTAACTTGAATCAATTGAAAAAAAAAAAAAAAAAACTACATCAACGTGAGCGAAGCTGCGCGTAAAAGCTAGTTATACAGTAATTTTCTATCATTCCCACCGAAAACACAATTTTTGAAAATGTTGACTTAACGTCTTTTGGAAAAAAAAAAAACTCTTTAAATAATGTCGGAAAGAAGCATATTTTTCTTAATCAATATATTAAAGGCTTTTCAGAAGAGTTATTTAAGCAGGGAGTATGAGAGGCATTTGCCCTTGAGCTCCGATCCTTGACTGTTATCAGATTTTTAGCCTTGTGCAAGTATTTTTTGAAATTTTAATGAGTACAAAATTTGTTCTCATATCAATATTACCAAGAGTGATCCCCCCCTCCCCTCGTAGGCCCGGTTCCTGGGGTAGGCAACCCAGAGGGCCACCTAGGGCGGCAGATTTTAGGGGCGGCAAATTTCGAAACTGATTTTTTTTTAAGTTTGAATATCTGTTTTAGCGTCATAAGAGTCACTGCATCAAAGGTCTGTACCGGTGCTTGAATATGCAAAACAAAGTTTGGAATTTAACAATAAATTCAATTTAATTTTAGAGGCGGCAAATTACGTGATTTAAAAGTCTTTTCATTAAAATATGTTTCAGTGCCATCTCAACACTGAAGACACCCCAACCCTCAAAGGAGCAATCCAGGAAAGAGAACTCCTCCCAAATGAGATTAAAAGCTCTTGCAAAAATTCCCTCCTTTCCCTCCAAAAAATTTCAATGGTACAGCATGTGCCATGAACCCCCACCGTGAGCACACCTGATATTGCATAAACGTTGAAAACTAACACGCAGAAATAAACGTTAAAAACACCACATTTGGCACGAGTATTTTGACGGCATCTCGTGCGGATCATGATATACACTGGCGCATGCAGGGCATTCTCCCTTGCTTCGTGAGAGGCCATAAATTTTAAAACACCTTGAAAGTTTATATTCAGTAAATTACCACCCATTAGCCAGGGCTAAAGCAAAAATACGCGAAATACACCGCCAGCTCAGTCATTTCCAGACGAGGACTGCAGTTTCGTGCTTATTAGCACTCATCAGCCCGGCATAGGAAAGTGAGTGAGCTGGAGATGGAAAATCTCTTAAGGAAGTCAAGAGTGCGAAACAAACTGGTAGCTAATATAGAATTAGCAGACCAGACGAGTGACCGAAGCAATGGTTTTTCGCACTCTTGGCTTCCTTAAGAGCTTTTCCATCTCCAGCTCAGTCACTTTCCTATGCCGGGCTGATGAGTGCTAATTAGCACGAAGTCCTCGGCTGGAAATGACTGAGCTGGCGGTGTATTTCACCTTGAAAGTTATTTCGGAAATTTTGATACTTTCATGTACTATTATAGTAAAGGATAAGTTTAGTATAAACTTTTTTCCCTATCAAGATAGTTGCTCGTTTATGCAAAGCCCGACTAACTAAAAGTGAGGCCCTAGGCCCACAATAATTTGGTGGCCCCCTGAAGACTCCATAGCGGCATACGGTGGTTACAGGTTTGGTCCCCGTCGGTATTCCTTTTGGGGCCTCTTTGTATATCCCAGAATTTTACGTAAATCTTTAACCACGTGCATTTATGAATCCCTTCAGGGCCCCTCACATAGTTGTGGCATGGTAAATTCGCTAATAGCAGAGTGAATAAAAATTCTCCTTTAAATAAGTTTTTTCCGATTAATAAGTTATATTATTATTTTTAATTATTATGCATAATTCTTTAGGAAATTTGATGCCCCTTAGGAAGATGGGACCCCAGGCCCAGGCCTAGTTGGCCTGTGCTATAATCAGGCCGTGGGTTTATGCATACGCACCTTGAACATATACTTTCCTGATTTAAACAGGGGTGCCCCTAACTTAAACTTTTGGGAAGGCGTAAATTCTCAATTTGCAGAATGGAATTCCAAATTTTGACGAATGACGATAATTTTGCCGAATAGAACTCCAAATTTTGCTGAATGGTGATAGTTTGGCCGAATCGTCAGGCAAAATTTTTCGGATAAGAAGGATATTTTTGGAAAGTCACCGTGATCTCCTATCGAGCACCCCTGGATTTAAATAACAATTCGTAGTATTTCGGCGTTAGCTAATAGTGGACTATAACATTCGTAAATAGAACTCATAAGACAAGAGTCTAACTTTCATGTTCAATTTTTACAGTTAATGTACAAAATTTATACCCAAAATAATTACAATAACCATGTGGTAGAACTACTAAAAACAGCTAGTACTCTGTATAAAAACAAACATCTTAATGCTCTTGTAAGGAACCCCATTTAAGCATACATTTCATCAATCATAGATAAAATTTGATCATTGAATTATAGAAATTAAGCAGTAGGAGGTTATCTGTCAGACGATTCTACATAATTACCAGAAAATAATCATACTATTTATTTATTACTTAATAAGCCTTACTTTACTTTAAGGCCCTTTTATTTTTGAATAGGGAATTCAATGCCAGAAAAAGGCCTAACACGAATAACTGAAGTAAATAATTGTTTCAAATGATTGTAAATCATTTGTTTAGCTTGTAAATCATTTAGCTGAAACTAACGAATTACATCATTTTTAATTTTCACTTTTCTGCAAGCCAAGTACACTCTTGCACACAGGGCCCGATCAAGCCAAAGTGGTGCCCAGGTCCAGGTAAAATTTGGTGCCCCTCTTGCAAGATAATCGGTACATTTTCGAAGTTATAGTTCCAAAAAAAAGTGCAGAAAGAACGAAATTTACCCTGTTTTTGTGCCCCTAAAATTGTGGTGCCCAGGTCCATGGACCCGCTGCACCATGCATTAATCAGGCCCTGCTTGCACATTTTCCAAAAAATCAATGTACAAGAAAATAAGATAGGAAGAGTGTGTGTAGAAATTAAAACTTACCAAGGAATTCGTTTCAGCATATAATCCATGCGCTTTTTCTTATCAAACTAAACAAAAGGTTTACGACAATGTTTATCCAGTGTGAGATATCGCTACGCTATCTTAATTTTATCTAATTTTAGATTCCTGAACGTATCATTTATTCTAGAATCAAAGAATAAATTTTGCTACCGTCGCTTGATGTAGAAATTTGGACCAACTGCGTTTAGTAGTATGTCTCGTCATCTCTTTTGCTTTTCCATCCGTCCTATTAATGTTCTTGCAGAAATAGCACAAATATAATTTTTTATTAGCTAAACAGCTTCACATAGAGGACTGCGCACCAAGCGCCTTGTCTCCGGACACACACAGGAGAGATTTACAACACAAGAGAAGGAAATAACGCCCAGGGCACCGGCGGGAATCGAACCCACGACCTCCGGCTTAAAAGACGAAGCTTCTACCACAGAGCCAATTCTGGTTAACTTTTTGACAAGAATGTTTCACTATAGAGTAAAGAAATATACATAGAGAGGCCCCGTCTATGGTAAAATGGAGATGAAATTGAACCCGGAATTATGGGATACAGCGGTACAATGATGAGCGGGGTTATGAAAACATGATTGCTTCGCGAGAATAGTTTTTACCAATCTCGCAAAGGGACCGCATAAAGTAGCTGGCGGATTGACTTGCATTTTAATTCTCATGTTTTAATGCAATTTCAAAGACGTGTTTCAGAAACTTGCAACGATATCTAAGTTTAAATTAACAACCAATTGAGATTCAGTAATGGAGAGTTTTGAATCAAGATGTATCTCAAGAAGCTAAGCATCTTGGGATACAGCGGTGCAACTTCCGGCTTCAATTCCTTAGTATAGCGGGGCCTCTATATGTAATTTCTTTACTCTATGGTTTTTACTTAAAAACTAATTGACTCTTTGATTGATTTATTGAATGATGTTTAAACGATTCTTTTTTTTTTTCTTTTTTTTTGCCCATCCTGCGAGAGGAGGCTTGTATCACGGCAGGCAGATATAAAGAACAGAGGGATGCATTTGGAAAGAGAGAGGGGGGGGGGGATAGTGAAAAAAATAAGTAAATAAATAAAAACACTACGATCAAAATCGATTGGAGTTAAATACAAAAGTGCATAAAGTATGGCAAAAGTTCGCTTAAAATAAATTGCTCTCTATTCTTGCCCTTAAGAAGGGAAAAAATGGTCTTCTTTACTCCCCACCCCCTGCTCATGCATGTGAACAACATGCATGTTTCATTTCACTAGCAGATAAATATGAAATTTGAAACTGTCCTCGTCGCTATCAGTATAATTTTGAGCAGGATTGAGAAGTTTTCTTCTTTTTTTTTACATTGTTCCATTCGTCACCATCGGTGGGATATTCATGTCCATCACACAGTCTCAACTGACTGAAAAATATAACTCAGTTTGTAATCGCATTTTCTGTCGCTGTTTCAGTTCTAATGGGACATGTGTGACTAGCTAAAACATAACAATGTGACACATCTGTCCCATGGAATTCTTTAACACCCATGGAATTTTTTCTCTCAGAGAAATGTATTGGCGATAAAAGGGTTAACCCTTGTCGTCCACGTCAATGGTGAATGATTATGTGGCATCTTAGAAATCCCTTGAGCATTTACTTGGCTGGGGCACTCTCGGCGAAACTAAATTCCTAGTGCAATTTCGCATCGTAAGAACTATGGTGTCGCCATCTGGTGAAAAACTGGGCGTCACTATTCTCAGACGGCTGTCCACCGATTGCTACGTATGTCACATGAAAGGATGGATACCAGTCCCCAAGGAATACAAAACGTCTTCAAATGGCGAGGAGCCAATAGGTAGTCCCATTAAACAAGAAGACAAACTTTGGTATTAGTGTATAGAGCGATCTACCGTAATAGTTAGCTAGTTGCTTCATAGGTGGCGCCACTTGTGCTATTAAATTTAAAAAAAAAAAAAAAAACGTTTGATTTCAGTAATGCCTTTTGTGAATTTACTAGTTAACTACAGAGGTAGATAGTCTTCTACACTATACCTAAACTCTCTCAGATATTCATAAGTTCCATGCGAATAAATTGCGCAAAAATTCACAGAGGTAAGACTGTCTTCTGATTTTTTTTTCCAAAAATTCCCCCGAACCTCGATGTTCTCTTCCATCTAGCTCGCTCTATCAACATCCAGAAACGTGACTTCATCACACTGCATGATGTCACTCCGTCCACAACAAAATATATCTCACAAGTCGTTACATCAATAAAAACAAACCTACGCAAGAAACGTATTTTACTGCTAATGAACCGAAACTTCCGAACCTATTTCAAAATTTACTTGACGAATGGAACGTATTAAAAAGCACGGATCTGCGCAAACATTCCCCACCGAGCGTCTTCCTTCTCAGCGTGGTCTTCGCGCGGAAATCAAACCGGCGTTTGGTAACGCGGTTAGGAAATGCGAAGGAAACCCGGATTTGAGATCGCTATTTCAATGCTTAACACACTGACCGCGTTTCTAAAATAGAGCCAATATTATCCCTTTCGCTTTTTTCCTCTTAACGAAGCGATCGAGTTTTCGGCGGGAGAGTGGAGGTTAAATTTTTTGTTCGTCCGTCCACTCTCTCTATCTCTCTCTTATTCGAAAAGGAAAGTGAAGGTGTGAGCATAAGTGAAACAAATTAAAATATTTATTTTCAACTGAGGCATTCAGAACAAACTCAAAAAAAAAAAAAAAAAATTTGAATTTTTGGCATCTTGAATTCAAATTATGTTTTTCGCAATCACGAGCGTCTGTGTGTATGAATGCGCGTGTGTGTTTGTGCAGGCGCATGTGTGTGGGTGCGTGTGTATGTATGCGTGAGTGTGCGTGTTGTATATGCAGTGTTGTGTGTGTATGCGCGCGTGTGTGTAGGCGTTCGTGTGTGTGTGTGTAGGCATATGTGTTTGTGTCTGTGTGCAGGCATGAGTGTGTGTATGTGTGTGTGTAGGAGTGTGTGTTTGTTTCTGTGCACAGGCATGAATGTGTGTATATGTGTGTAAGCGTGTGTGTGTATGCGTGTGTGTGTGTAGGATATGGTCGCAACCTGGAGACGGTTTTCGCAAGAGGAGCAGCATCGTGAGGAGCCGATCGACGCGACGGTGGTGCTGGCAGAGGGTGCTGGTGGGAAGATAAAATGATAGCACATCAAAACAGTCAAGTGAGAACAGTAAGCAATCGTGATTGCTCAAAAATATGTTTTGAGCTGGGTTGCGGTGTCAGACTCGGAGTCTTAGAGTCGGACTGATTTTGGGGAAAAAGAGTCCGAGTCGGGAGTCGAAAGCTTTAAAATTGTTGAACTGTCTGTTCCTTTCCTTCCGAGTCTGCAACTATGGCAGAGTTGTGGAGTCATGATCGATTCCGAGTCACAACTGACTACAACTGTATTTATGTCGAGGACTGCATACTGAGTGCCTTGCCTCCATTATTTTTTATACCGATAGATGGCAGCACCATCACCGGATCGAACAGTTAATGAGAATTTAGAACTAGTCCAGGAGCTAATAGCTACCTGGTGCTAGCACCCCCAGAGGTATCGTTTCACTTGGAGGACATTGAGACCACGAGCATATTTAACGTCGCCCAGTCCCCTTTAATGACGACGGTGGATCTTCGACCATCGAGGTTCGAACTTAGGACTCTCCGGCCCCGAATCCGACACTCTACCGATCGGGTTACCACGGCCGGAGTCATGATAAATGTAAAAAACATATTTATCATGTGCATTTTTATATCCTCTTTAGGGCCCCTGGGTCGTTCGGGCCCCTCGCAGTGGGGTCTTTTCCAAAATTTTAAAAGTTCTTTTCTAAAAGAGCATGCTTAAAAACATAGGGTCAGATCATTTTTTCAAATAATTTGACTAAGTTTAATATTTTCAAAAAATTATTTTGATCGGTACGCTTTTATTGTTTACGCTTCTGCCGCTGACATAACAAAGAATAAATGCCGTTCACTGATGGCATTCACAGAGCACAATATTTATTTCGCTTTTTTACTCACACGTGTTGGCGACGATATGGTTGATACCTAGCGCAGAGAGCAATATTTAATTCGCTTCTTGATTATCATAGCGCGGAAACGCCGTAGACATTTGCGCCAAAGTACATCATTTGTAACGTCATAAAGAAATAAAGACTACGCCTTATTTTCAAAACTGGACATATTAAAAAATAAATTAAATGAAGCGTTGGGAAAATGAAAGTTTTTTCTTGCTCTATGTTATTAGTTATGTGTTACTCATAATTCGCTCTCCTCTCCATTCGAGCTAGAAATTGAATGATACCAAATTTTTCATCATTTTAAGTCATTTCAGATTGCAAAAATGTTCTACTAGGAAAAATATCGGAATTAGTTACATCTGAAATCGGTCGCTATATTGGATTAAGCAATACAGAACGGTCGTTCTACCGAAAGCAAATTAACATAGATTATGTAGGGATAAAGTTGGGACTTTTACCACTAGTCCTTATTATGGAATGGTCTTTATAATGTGTGGTCGTTTTAACGAGCGTCGATTGCATATGTAATTTAAAGATCTATTTCACATTAAAACTAAAACGATTTAATTTTAAGAAGTTATTTTAGATGCGTAAAGTAATACACGCACGAAGTTTTGCTTGTGCAAAGTTCTGTAAGCACGAAATTTTGAATGCGCGAAGTTTTGTCCAAGCGAAGTTTTGTCCACGCGAAGTTTTGACCGCGCGCAAAATTTTGTCCACACGAAGTTTTGACCACGCGAAGTTTTGTTCACGCGAAAATTTGTTCAGGCGAAGTTTTGACCGTGCGAAGTTTTGACCGCGTGAAGTTTTGTCCAAGCGAAGTTTTGACCGCGCGAAGTTTTGTTCACGCGAAGTTTTGACCGCGTGAAGCTTCGTCCAAGCGAAGTTTTGTCCAAGCGAAGTTTTGTCCCAGCGAAGTTTTGACCTCGCGCAAAATCTTGTCCACACGAAGTTTTGACCACGCGAAGTTTTGTTCACGCGAAAATTTGTTCAGGCGAAGTTTTGACCGTGCGAAGTTTTGACCGCGTGAAGTTTTGTCCAAGCGAAGTTTTGTTCACGCGAAGTTTTGACCGCGTGAAGCTTCGTCCAAGCGAAGTTTTGTCCAAGCGAAGTTTTGACCTCGCGCAAAATTTTGTCCACACGAAGTTTTGACCACGCGAAGTTTTGACCACGCGAAGTTTTGTTCACGCGAAGTTTTGATCACGCGAAGTTTTGACCGTGCGAAGTTTTGACCGTGTGAAGTTTTGTCCAAGCGAAGTTTTGTTCACGCGAAGTTTTGACCGCGTGAAGTTTTGTCCAAGCGAACTTTTGTCCAAGCGAAGTTTTGACTGTGCGCAAAATTTTGTCCACGCGAAGTTTTGACCACGCGAAGTTTTGTTCAGGCGAAGTTTTGACCGTGCGAAGTTTTGACCGCGTGAAGTTTTGTCCAAGCGAAGTTTTGACCGCGCGAAGTTTTGTTCACGAGAAGTTTTGACCTCGTGAAGTTTTGTCCAAGCGAGGTTTTGTCCAAGCGAAGTTTTGACCACGCGAAGTTTTGTTCACACGAAGTTTTGACCGCGTAAAGTTAAGTCCACGCGAAATTTTGACCACGCGAAGTTTTGTCCACGCGGAGTTTTGACCGCGCAAAGTTTTGTCCACGCGAAGTTTTGGCCACGAAGTATTGTCCACCCTTAAAACGACTCTGAATTACGTTGCCTATGTGAAGTCGACTGATACGCTGAATGTCTCAGGATTGGAAGCAGGGTTGCCAAATTCAAGAACAGTAAATACGGGACAGCCTTCTAGGAGTGAAGGGGGGGGGGGGGGGTGATATTTTTGAGGTTGATGGCAATTAATGGATATGGTGTATTTTTAAGGGGTGCTTCTCAACGTAGAACGTCTCTTCATGATAAATCTGAAATATTCAATCGTATTCGTAATAATGCATTAAATCTTACAAAAAGTCTCCGATCAAAGTATAAAACTTGCTTTCATTGCGATTGACGATATATTTCCAACATTAGTCAATGAGCAAAGAGGAAGCTTTCATTCGGTTCATCATGGTCTGCCACCAAAACAAAAACTAAATTAAAATAAAATATTTTTTGTGTTTGCTGCCAGAATTTTCTTATTGCTCATTATTTCATTTTTTACTTTTTCTCCTAAAATAATATGTCTCGTTTTGTTAAATATTGTTATTAGCTGGAATACGGGACTTTAGCCGTCCCGTATGGAAGTTCCCCGGGACGCGGGACAATTTTTTCAAAATATTGGGATTGTCCCTTGAAATCCGGGACGTCTGGCAACCCTGATTGGAAGCGTGTTGTCGTAGCACGATATACGATATGACCTTTAACGATTAAAGAAACGTATCGTCGCCACTTTTGGCGACGTAAGACTATATTTTTTGGTAGCCATTTTCAGAGGAATGATCGCCCATTGATGACTGGTGACCGCTAATCCAGAGCTTTGGGGGGGGGGGGGGAGTGCGATTGCCCCATTCTGCAACCCCAAAATAATAGACCTGAATATGAGTCATTTCGTTTTTAGAAAAAGAACCTTGAATTTTCAAACTTACGTAGAACACAACCCATAGAAGACTGGTTGTGGCAATGCGGTGACTGACGCAAAAACGGCAAGGAATTGTTGCCATCCTTTGTCTTAAAATAGCGTGCGAAAGGAATTATTGAAATTGAGCAAGCACGGAGGGAATGATTACGGTATAAGTGTTTGGAGAACAATGCTAAAGAAAACGAAATTTGATGAAAACAATTCCTCCGTGTCTAATCGAGTATAGACAACAATACTTAAGAAAGGGACGAGGTTTACTTTGATGCCAACACTTTAAGTTGTCACGCATATTGGAATGGAACGGATACAAGCGTTTTATTGTGTTCAGATTAAAATGTTAAAATGTAAATTGAAAACAATGAACTGTTGTATTTTCTTCTTACGTGTCTTAATGAATATTGGAATTCTTAGGACAAATGTTCAAGTAGTATTACTTGATGAATTACAAGTACAGTTTATGACTAGTAGCGTTATTTGCAACTTAGGAGCCCTAGGGCAGAATATAGAGGGCGCCCCACTACAAAAATAAAATATGATTTTTTCAGATATTTACATTTTTTTTAGAATATTGCGTTTGAAGAAACAAATTAGTTTTATTAAGGAAGTCATTACAATCGCATAGGCATCGAGGGGAGGGTGATTAGTGGAGTAACCAAGGGGAGAGAGGGTGGTCATACCCCACCCCCTTTGAAGCACCAAAATTATATGCATGAGCTCACATGCAAGGGTCTAAAATTTCGCTTTTCGGCCTTTAATTTCGAAACATTTTATATGATTCCCCGCCCTCCTTAAAAAAAAATTTCTCGCTACGTCACTTTGGGTGGTATATTGACAACGGTAGCATACAGGGTGAGTTCGATAGAATCTGTTATAAGAAAGGGGGTGATAGAAGAGCCTAAGCCGAGCATAGAGCCACCCATTATCGTGCCCGATCCGTAACTGTAACCGAGTTATGGTAGAAATAAGAAAAATCAGTAAAAAAAAAAAATTCTGAGAAAACGACCTAGTTCTGAAATTCTTGTAGGACCTGCACACAAAATAAGTACATATTTGCAAAGAGCAGACTAAATCCTACAAAATTACACTTTTTTCATCAAGATAGTCGCCCTTTACAGCGATCTACAAGCTTTGAAACATTGGGCACTCTCAGATTTGAAATACGGTGCCAAAGTTTTCAAACGACATTTTCAAAAACAACCATATGAGCTACAATCGGTCAAATCTACCAAAAACTGATCTATTTCACTAGCTTTCGGATGATACAACAACAAATCATATTGGGCTCCAAGTTCAGCAGAAATTCATCCTTTTGCTTGAAACTCTAAA
Organism: Uloborus diversus; assembly: GCF_026930045.1. Classification (NCBI taxonomy): domain Eukaryota; kingdom Metazoa; phylum Arthropoda; class Arachnida; order Araneae; family Uloboridae; genus Uloborus; species Uloborus diversus. The sequence goes on from NC_072739.1 coordinate 155,870,151, forward strand.
AACCTGCATTCGTTGAAGAAGAAAAACCAGCGAAGAGTCGCGCTTTTTTTTTCTGTTTTAAACTTTCTATTTCACGTAAGCATGTTGCTTTCTTTGTTTAAGAATACGATATTTTTATATCAAAATTCTAGTTTTAACATTTTATTAAGTGAAAAAGCACAAGAGATAACAAAAAGTAGAAATAAGAGAAGCATTACTTTCCCGTGCTTTTCACAAAGGAAAAATCAACAATAAAAAAAATTACTCTGACATCAATAAAATCAATACTCAAAATTTTCAATAGCTGATGAAATTGTTCGCAGCAACACGCGATACACGCCATTGCCTTTCTGCGAATGGAAACAACAGTCGCTCTTAGTGAAATTTCATTTCTTAGTTTCACAACTACTTCATCAAGCCGATTGCTCAATTCTGTAAACTGGCTACTTCTGTTTTGTAAACTTCTTTTTTTTTAAGAATCCCAAAACAAAGAAATTCACATGAGTCAGGTCTGGTGGTCTAGGTAGCCAATGAATGGATGTCGTACGATCAACCCATTGGGAGTACTGTTCCGTCAGAAAATTTCGAACGGAATTTGAAGAATGTTTAGGGGCCCCATCGCGTTGGAAAATGATTTCCGCTCTCTCTGGAATAGGAATAGCATCAAGTAAACTAGTCAAATGATGTTCAATGAACTCTAAATATGTGTCTCCTGTTAGGTTACCTCGAAACACATACAGACCAATCAAATGATCACTGATTATGCCAAGCAAAACATTTAAGCTGAATCGTGTTTGGAACGATGAGCTTCGGATTCAAAAAAAAAAAGAAAATTAATTTGAATTTTGATATTTTGAATTCAAATTATGTTTTTCGCAATCACGAGTGTGTGTGTGTTGGAGTGTGTGTTTGTGTGTAGGGGGTATGTGTATGTGTGTGTAGGCATGTGTGTTTGTGTCTGTGTGCTGGCATAAGTGTGTGGGTAGTTGTGTATATGAATGTGTGTGGGGAAGGGGTATGTGTGGGGGTATGTGTGTGTAGGCATATGTGTTTGTGTCTGTGTGCAGGCATGAATGTGTGGGTAGTTGTGTGTATGTGTTTGTGTATGTGTCTGTATGTGTATGTGTGTGTGTGTGCGTGCGTGTGTGTGTAGTTGCGTATGAATGCGCGTGTGTGTAGGACATGGATGCAACCTGGAGACGGCTTTCGCTATAGGAGCAGCATCGTGAGGACCCGGTCGACGGTGACAGTGCGGAGGGTGGCGGGGGGAAAAATCAAAGGACGCCAAAAACAGTCAAATGAAAGCAATAAGCAATCGTGATTGCTCAAAAAGAAGAATAAGAAAGAAAGAAAGAAAGAAAAAGAAAAAAAGATTATGCTCAGCGTACTGACGCCAGTTATGCAAATTCATGCCCTCTCTAGTGAACAACGACTCATCTGTCCACAGTATCTTTCTCAGAAAATGGTGTTCTTCAATGTCTCGGGCTAGTAGCCATCTGCAAAATTTTATCCGCTTGTCTAAATCTAAATCGTGCAATTCTTGTACTAGAGTGAAATGGCAAGAGTGATACTTGTTTTGGTGCAATGTTTTCATCAGTTAGTGAAATTCCACCTTCTTCAGCAATCGTGCGTGAACTCACATCTGAGTTTTCCACTACTCGGTCCCGAACATACTCCTCAACATCGACAGAACCTTGGTCCTGGCCCCTTTCCTACTTCGGAAAGAGCGGAAATCATTTTTCAACATGATGGTAACCCTGCTCAATTTCAAATGCCATCGGAATCCCCAATGTATCCCCAATGACTGGTCTTACTGCTCCCATTCTATAGCCACCTAGATCGCCAGACTTGATTCCAGTGGACTTCTTTGTTTGGGGATTCTTTGAACAAGAAGTATACAAAATAGAAGTAGACAGTTTGCAGGAATTATGCAACAAGTTTGGTGGAGCAGTAGTAAAACTAAGAAATGAAATTTCACTTAGACCAATGGTTGTTTCCGTTCGCGAAAGGGAAAGGGCATGTATCAGGTGTTGCGGCGAACAATTTCAGCATCTATTGTAAATTTTGTTGATTGATTAAATGTACTAATTGATGTTAGAGTAACTTTTTTTTATTGATTTTTTCCTTTGTGAAAAGCACGGGAAAGTAATGCTTCTTTTATTTCTACTTTTTGTTATCTCTTGTGCTTTTTCACTTTAAAACTAGGATTTTGATATAAAAATATCATATCCTTAAACAAAGAAAGCAACATGCTTACGTGAAATAGAAAGTGTAAAACAGAAAAAAAAAAAAAAGCGCGACTCTTCGCTGGTTTTTCTTCTTCAACGAATGTAGGATTTTACACTCTTTCAAACAAAAACCTGAATTTCTGCTGAACTTGAAGCCCAATATGATTTGTTGTATCATACGAAAACTAGTGAAATGGCCCAATTTTTGGGTGGATTTGACCGATTGTAGCTCAAACGGTTGTTTTTGAAAATGTCGGTTGAAAACTCTAGCACCATTTTAAATCTGAGTGTCTGATGTTTCAAAGCTTGTAGTTTGCTGTAAAGGGCGACTATCTTGATGGAAAAAATGTGATTTTGTAGGATTTAGTCTGCTCTTTCCAAATATGTACTTATTTTGTGTGTAGATCCTACAAGAATTACAAAAATAGGTCGTTTTTTCAGAATTTTGTTTATTTACTCATTTTTCTTATTTCTACCATAACTCGGTTACGGTTGAGGATCGCACACGATAATGGGTGGTTCTATGCTCGGCTTGGGCTGTTCTATCACCCTCTTTCGCATGGCAGATTCGATCGAACTCACCCTGTATACTAACAGAGATTACACTACTAGATAAGAAATGTGGCTTAAAACAGAGAGTTGGGTGCGTCCTGATGGGGACATTATATTTTACTATGTTACTAAAATCGAATGATTATGTCTCAGCGATTAATGAAATCGTTGAAACGCAAATTGAAGCATAAAAATCCGGCTGGATTTTTAATAATCGGCGCTCAAAATTTCAAGTAAAGGCTGAAATCCATCCAATGCTACAGTTTGTAATGAATTAAAATAATATTATAACGGATCCGGTGCGGCTTCCAACTTTCTTGAAAGGACGACACAGTTCTTGTTTAAAAACACAAGAAATTTATTTATACTATGTACAGGAAAGATCGTCAACAACTGCTAAATTAATCATCAGCAATTAAGCAAATATCACACCACACCGTAAACTCAACGGTTACACACGTATTTACTTCCAAATACGAAAAACAACACAGCGAAATGCCTCGCAATAAACAGAGCTAATACACTCTCAGTACAAATTCTCAATCGAAACTGAACTTTTTATCATGCATAACGGCTTTTTATACACACCGAAAGAGATCTCTCAACTATTGCAGAAAATGCTACACCGTTCCACACTTTCTTATTTCTTTTCATTCACACATCTTATCAATGAAAAAATAGGGGACCATATACTTCAGCCGAATGTATAGAGGCTGTATATTCATTACGGGAAACTATTTACAGGTTACGTTACTACAATAATTACTATTTACAGAATTTGTAACAATATTGGAGTAGGCACTGTTTTACAAATTTGTTAATACAGTAGAACTCCAATTAACCGAATTAATTGGAACCGGACCAGATTCAGGTAGTTAAAAATTTGGATAATAGGATATTTCCGAAAGAAAGGGTCTATTTCAATCAATTACTGAATGTACAATCTATATATATAAAAATGGAGTTTGGTAAATTTGTTCCCTAAGATCTCAGAAACTACCCGGCAGATTTGGCTGAAACTTTCACCGTTTATTCAATTTGGTACTGGGACGGTTTATAGACCAGTTCGAAAAAAATCCGATTGATAGTTCCCTTTTTATTCCAATTTTAGTCCCAATTTTCGCACAACTGCCTCAATATGACGGTGAAAAAATACCTGCGCATATTAAAATTATGTGTCCATCGAAAGCGCTTATTTTTCTGCAGAAGATGGCATCTGTTCGAAGTTTCTAAGTTGTATAAAAAACGAGTTATGAGCTTTTTTTGTTCCATGTTCGAAGGCTTTCCTCAACCCAATTCATTATTTAATGTATCAACTCAACTCCCAGCTCATAGCAAGAATTGTTAAATATTTTTGTGTTTCGTCTGACTGTTTGAGGCTTTTCTCAAGTCAAATCTCAAAGTAACGTTTTTTCCCCCAAGATAGGCTAATAATAACTAGATTTGGCTGATTATTTTCCATTTAAACGGAACTTTAGTGTAATTAATGGGTTTTTTTTTATTATTTGTGCTGATTGGGCACTTAATCATTATCCAATCTAACAGTAGAAACTTCGCCAAAATTTATGCAGAAAGATTTCAGTAGCGGATGCATTTGGCAGTGTTTTCAACTGTCGCGGTTTTTGAAGCCAAAGACTACGTAATAATGTTTGTCAGCTTTCACCATGTACACAAAATAGCGCCGATCAAAGAATCTTTAAAAACTTTTTTTACTGTAAAATAATCCAGCAACAAAATTAGGCAAATCCATAAACAGCACAAAAACTTCCATTAATGTGACTTTGTGCACAAATTCAAACCATCGCCAAATGTTACTACTTATTTTGGAAACATTTTGGATGAAATTATTTAGCGTCATTTTGTGGTGACCAAAAGTATCTCAGCATCTGGCGACCATATCTCTTTAACAAAAATTAGTAACATGCCGTTTTACAAAGTAAGGAGGGGGAGCATTATCCAAGGTATCCCAAAACGATTCCCGCAAATTCGATACCATTTTAAATCGCACCAAGAACCCACAATAATTGAAATTTTCCAAAATAACTAAAGCAAGGTTAAGGGGATTACGGGCTGGCGGCTAAATTTTTTTAAACAGTTCACACTTCAATAGACATACAAAGAAGATAAGACTCCATGTAAAAAAAATAAATAAGTATTAACTGATAAATCATTTTAAACATGTGAAGTTTAATTTCATATTTCGGAAATTCTTCAAATTTGTATATGGTTAAATTTCGTGTTTTCGTTTCTAAATGAATACTATTTTGCTCTTTTTACTTACTTCTACTTTAGTTTTATGAGTAAGGAAGAAGCTAGATTTTAAATCACGTCAAAAAGGTGTGTGTTAATTTCTTTCACTTAAAACAGAAAACAAATGCAAGTAACGATTGTTTCTCATAATTATTGCTAACCCAGGCAACGCCGGGTATTTTTGCTAGTATATGACCAAAAGTATTGGAACACTTGTAAAAATTCAGTTTTAAGTTCTCGAGAGATAAGAGACCAATTGCTTTTTAACTTTCGTCCCATAAAAGGTATATTCCAGCTGTCGTTCCCCATTAAAAGTTACATCACCCGTGTAATTAGGGGATCAGCAACAAATTAAGGAAAACATAAATAATTTTTGATCATTGTTCATCGTAAATAGCTGAGGATAAGCTGAAACTTTCAGAATTAGTTACCCTATAATTCACAATTATTTTACGTACTTTCGAGAAAATATCACTGATATTCATGAAGATATACGCTTATACGCATTTCTTCAAGAAGTACGAATTTTATTTGAACGTTTTGGCTCATAACACTCAAAGTTATCCATCAAAACTTACCAAACATTCAGAAAATTTGACAGCATACAAGAGAAATATAATACTAAAATTGGAAATTAAAATGTTGAAAATTTGATGAAATATGATCGCTTAAAGCAATTCATTTTTCTCTGCACAAGCGCGAAAGATAGCAATTTATAACTTTCATGATCTTAACCTCAACTAGATTCCCCGCCTCATAAAAAAATTCCAGTTCAGTATCTTAAAAATTCAGAAAGTTATCAGAGATCCAATGAGTTGAATTTGAATAGCTCTTGCGTAGGCGACGAGTAATGAGGGATCGTTCAGAAATAATTTGTTTATATAATGAATCACACTGAGTGATTGTAAGCAAATGTTGCAAACTTGAGACCGACCCCTAAAGAGTCGTCGCCTATAAAAGAGTTATACAAGTTCGGTTCATTAGATCGCTGATAACTTTCTGAATTTTGTAGAATTTTATCATGAGTCGGGAAATATAGCTGGGGTTTAGAATATGAAAATTATAAATTGCTATCTTTCGCGCATGCGCAGAGAAAAAATTAGTTGCTTTAAACATTCATATTTCATTCAATTTTCAACATTTTAATTTCAAATTTTAGTATTATTCTTCTCATGTATGCTGTCAAGTTTTCGGAAAGTTTGGTAAGTTTTGATGGTAAACTTTGCGAGTTATGAGCTAAAAACCTTCAAAAACAATTCTTAGTTCTGAAAGAAATGCTCACATCTTCATGATTATCAGTGATATTTTCTCGAAAGGAAGTAAAATACATGTACATAATAAGGTATCTAGTTTCTGAAATTTACAGCTTATTCTCAGCTATTTACGATGAACGACGATCGAAAAAGTTCTTCCTTTCCTTAATTTGTTGCTGATCCCCTAAATGCATCTGTGATATAACTTTTAATTGGGAATGACAGCCGGAACATACTTTTTATGTGACAAAAGTTACAAAGCAATTGGTCTTTTATTTCTTGAGAAATCCTTAAAAATGGGAATTTTTGAAAGTGTCCTAATACTTTTGGTCATATAGTGTATGTTGAAATTGAGAGAAATTTTAATTAAAAAAAAAAGAAATTTTAATTAATGAAGTGGAATGGTAACACTTCTCAGGCAAAGCGCACTTTCAAGACAAGTGATGTACATTCATACATTGTGTACAATGTACGTATCGTACTGCAAATGGAAGTTATTGCTTGTTGAACATACTGTCTAACCACGGATTGTATGGAAAGGCAAACATCCGGTTTACACGCGGAAATGGAAGCATCTATTAGTTTTCAGGGATGTCAGATTTTGCAGATGTATGTTAGCCTCTAAGTTAAGCAGAGTCTCATTCAAATGAGCGGAATACGCGCATAAAATTTTTATTTTTCCCCTCACTCAGATGGAGTCGCCTTACCTGGATGTTTGCCAATTCCATACAATCCGTGGTCAAACAGTATTAACATATTATTCCGGGCTTTGAAAAAAAAAAAAGCCAATTTATTTTTTTCTTATTCAGCTTCGAAATAGTAGGCTGTGAAAGTTTTTTTTTCTTTATTTTTTAAATGTAATTTTGTTTTTCAGTTTGAATTTGGTGAAATTGTACGTTTAAACATTGGACAAAATAGCTACACTTAATGTTCTTCTACTATAAAAGGTCATTAACCGTTGAAAGTTAGTGAGAAAATTAAAATCTGACAGTTGGAGAAACTGAACTTAATAAAAATGCTTTATTATTAAATAGTTCTTTTTCCCTTTGAACATGAAAAAGGCACATATAAAATCAATATTTAATGTTAAAAATTTATGTTTGACATACTTTAGCAAACGTTCAAGCGTAGCTAATTGGGAGAATATTGATCTGATGCTAGAAAAACAAAGTTGGTTTATGGAAAAGTGGGCACGTTTAGTACTAATCGGAGTAAATAATCTCATACTACCATTGCAAAAAAATTACCGCATTAATTAATCAGTATTTCTGAAATGGTAGAACAAAAATAACTTTGTCGTTGAAATAGGCTTTACTAGCGTCATCTATGAAGCAACTAAGTAACTAGATTATTTGATTTACGCTATACATAAAATTTCTATTGAGTGTTAAATTAATTGCATGTAATTATATAAAAAAGAAACCCTACGAAAATGTTGATCATAGCAATTAATTGCACTCAAACAAAGGTTATTTCGTCATTACGTTACAGCTACCAGTTTTACATAAAATAACTTCTCATAGCTTGATCTCGCAGTGTTATTCACTTAAATACTAGAACGCCTGCTTTTTGTTACAAGAGTAAGCAAACTATTAGTTCAGTAAGAATAGGGGTCAGACCCGAACATAAAAAAAAAGTTTAAACCAGTTGCAAATTTTTTATTACCCTCCCAATAAGAACAGGTAAAAAGTCCCACCCCATTGTGCGTCGGGTTCCGGAATGAAGGGCATCTAAAAATTGCTATTTTGGGTATTTTTTCGGAATTTTTAGAATACAGTCGAGTCCCGACTTACGCGAGGGATGCGTTCCAAGACACCTGGCGTAAGTCGGAATTTCGCGTTGTGAAACAAGGTATGTTTAGTAATTTTTTATAAGCATACCCAATTGTTTTAGACGTTTGCAAACACCCCTCATATTGTTTCAAACCATTTATTAACTACATATTGCAGTATCTTTTACAAAGAACCGACTTTTTCTGTATTTTAGAAAAAGCGTTATTATTTAACATAAAACTCTGTAATTTAGCACAACATCAATGATTAATGGGGGAGAGAAACTTAAAATAAAGCAGTATGGTACTTACAGTATGTATACTACAGCATAATTATAGCACTTAACAGTATAGATATAGTAAATATATTTATAATTTAAAAAATGAAGAAGGTTTATGCAGCGCGACCAGAATGTTATCAGAATGTATTTTATTAACGTTCATATGTAAAATGAAAAAAAAAAAGTTAAGAATCGGAGCAGTTATTTGTATAAACTAAAGCAGAGGGTTGTTTAGACTAATATAGTGGGTGAACGTCCGCTTTCACTGATGCTAAAGGGATGAAAGTCCATTCACAAAACCAATATTTAGTGTCAACGAAGCCCATTCTAACTTTCCGCCGCTCTTTTCCGAAAAATTTTATGTTGCAGGCGAGTAATTTGTGTCCGCAGTAAAAAATTCATTACTTATGAAAAATTCGCGTTATAGCCATTTCGCGTAAGTCGGATCGCGTTGTAGCGGGATCCGACTGTACATTTCAAGTGGAAATATTATTTCATACTAAATTTAAAAGCATTACATTAAAAGTGTTTACCCCCCAAGACTGATGGCACAATCCACCAATCCTACAGGGGTCGTGTCGCAGATTGAGCCATTGAAATTTTTAGGGAGATGAGATTTTAAAGGGTATTTATCTCTTCTGAGGGATCGTGTTATTTTGGAGGATACGCATTTGCTCCTGGGGGGGGGGAGCACCCAGCACCCCTGTTCTTTGTTATTTTAAAATTCCAAAACACTATCATTCGTTGATAAAGAATGAAGTAACACCTGAAATAACTGAATGGGGTCGTTTCCAAAATTTTCAAAGTATTTTTTTCTGAAAGAGTATGCTTAAAAACATAGAATCTGACCATTTTTTAAATAATTTCTTTAAGTTTAATATTTAAAAAAAAAATACTTAAGTCGGTGCTCTTTCATCGTTTGACGCTTCAGCCGATGACATCACAAATGATGAAATGCCATTCACGGTCCGAAATATTTAATTCGCATTTTTACTCACGTGTATTGGCAACGATATGGTGGATAGCAAGCGTAGAGCGCAGTTGTGATTCGCTTCTTGATTATCATAACGTGGAAATGCTGTAGAAAGATGCGCCATAGTCATCATTTGTGACGTCATATAGACCACGCCTTGTTTGAAGAATCGGACGTTTTAAAGAAATAATTAAAAATAAAATGTTAGGAAAATGAAAGTATTTTCTGAGTTCATGTTTTTTTTTTTTTGCTTATTCTATTAATTTCAGTGACAAAAAGTACTACTTTTGACTGAAAGAAACAAACACGCTAGATAAAAGTCGTTGCGCTTAAAAAATCCTTGAAAATGTGCGTTATTATTACAAGTTTTACATCACATTTCCACGCCTGCTCCTCAGCTTATTTGCAAATGCATAAAAAACCACTATCTCCCTTTCAGTTTCTACAGCCTGCCTGCTAACAATAATAGACATTAAATCGAAACATTTTAAAATCAGTTTTATAGCGACCTTGGGAAATGGAACAATGATTCAGTCCGTGCGTAAAAGCAATTCGGCTTCCATATGAAACTCCTCAGAGCAAACAAGACCTTGGAACACTCGCTGAAGATACTTGCTTTTAAGTGTGTAATAGATTTACAAGAGGGGTGGAACACGGAGTTTTGTGATTGAATGTTTGAATACGACGTCATTAGAGACGTGCAATATTTACGAGAGCTTTATATAAAACGAGAGATCAAAATGAATTTAAATATATCCCCCTCCTCTTTCTGAGTACTTAAGTGAGATTTGCAAATACATGAGTCGCCGTCATGTCTTCCTAAAGATTACCTCAAAAGGAAAATAAATTAGTAATAATAACAGAAGCGTAGAACCAGGGTTGCGGAGTCGGAAAGAAAATGGCCGACTCCGACTCCTGGATTTTGAAACGCCTGACTCCGACTCCGGATTTTTTAAAAAATTTTTAACTGTATTTTTTCAACCCCTTCTCTCCCTTCAAGGGAAGGGGGAAAACCTCTAAACAGAGATTGAAATATTAATTCCTTTTTATGAAAATTTCGCATTTTGTTTTTTATTGTAAAGCCAAGACGCCATACAACGTTAGAAATTCAATTTAAAAATCAAAATTTCCAATAGTTACGAGTTAAAAAGTGAGATGACTTAAAAATCCCTTTTAAAAAATTTGAAAAGGATTATCTGTAATTTACCCCTCTTTAATGTTTAGCAAATAGATATTGATCAAATCGTGTGGTGTCAATTTTTGAAAGCTGTAACTTGAGAGAAAAAAAAGCTTTTTTTCTAAATCCAATTTCTTGAGAGGGGGTGGGTTGCCCCGGGTGACACCCATCTGGTAGATGACACCCAAAGTCAATTTCAGAGTTTATAAAAAATATAAATATTTTAATTCTGAAAATTTTCGCGCAGATATTTTAAATTATATTTCATCAATAAAATGTCAACGAAAATAGGGCACATATACGTCAGTAGCTAATTTTACAAAAAACGCGGCGGTATACAAATTTGTACGAATAGCTTTTACTATACCTATATTTCTTCTTCGCGAAATTTTTAATTTAAATTTTATTGGGTGCTTTAGAATTAACTTTAATATGAAGGTTTTAAGATTAACTGCAATTATTGAGTGTTGTAATCAAGAAATCATTTACACTTATTTTTTTTCGTACTTTTTAGTGATAATTAAGCTTGTAGAAATAGTCTTGATAAAGAAAAAAAGAAACATTTGATTATTTCATCGAATCTTTTGAATCCGTGCTTTCGCGCCAGAACTTCTTTGACTTTGCCGATCACGCTTAAACGTTTCAACCTTAGCTACGGACCTCAACTTACTAATTTGTTACGTTTCTTTTACTATTTTATAACTGAGATAGAACAAAACACTATATTTCTATTTTTATTTGAAAGTGATTACTTGAAAATGTTAGGCAACAAAACCGCTTGCTGACAGTTGCTATTAGTTAAGTTAAAAAGCAAGCAAACTCTGGGACGGCTACAGAAAGTTCGGTAAGCATTCAAGCTAGCTGATTGCAATTATGGCAGTTATTTTCTCATTAGTATCTCTTTATACATGTAATCGAACCAATTGGTAGTCAGTTTTTAAAAAATGCAAGGAGAGTCAGTAATAAGGAAAGAAAAGAAGAAGCCCGGAGTCGGAGTCGGCATGTTTTCTAACGACTCCGACTCCTTTACCTTAAAATCAGTCCGACTCCGACTCCACAGCCCTGCGTAGAACACATTTGATTATAGAAGCTTCTAGGAATGGTGATTAGAATCTCATTTTTATTATTAAAAGTATTTTTAATTTCTTTTTTTTTTTCTTTGTCCAGAGTAAGCGTTTTTGATTAGTCTCGACTTTGATTTGAAAGACGAAAATATCTTATATTTTTATTCCCTTAACAATTTATTTTTATTCCATTTTCAATTATTATCCATTTTAAGTTTTTCATCTACGTAGGGGAATGTGAGGCAAAGGGAAATGGTTAAAAGATGACACTGAGCTTTTTCAAAATGAACAAATTAGAAATTTGTTTTGAAAATTACTGTATATAAAGAAAGAACATTGTATTTTGTAATAAAACTTGCGTTGAAACATTATTTTTTTTATTTTTGGCAGTAAATTTGTGCCTTAAAAAAAGCGGACATTTTTACTAGTTTTTTTCATGAGGAAAAGGAAAAATGAAATATTTTTCGAATAAAATATTTTTTCTATTCGATTGGGAAAAATATTTTGGAACAAAATTCTGAATAAACAAAATAGGATAACGTAATAAATGAAAAGATAATTAAACAATAAACTAATAAATTAATTTATTCATTAATACAAGAGGGAAAATAAATGAGTGAATAAAATAGTGAATGAATAAGAAAAAAAGTGAAAAAATGAATTATTAAATGAAGGAATGTAAATAAATTTGTTAATAAATGTATGTGTAACTAATTTAGTTAATGATTGAATGAGTATACGATATGAACTATAGTAGAACCTCCTTTTTGGGACACCTCCTCTAAGGGACACCTCTATTTAAGGGACATTTTTTCTGGTCTCAGCTCCTTTGAATTGAGACCTCCATGTATTTGCCTCTGAATAAGGGACACTCTATTTAAGGGACAAATACAGAGAAAACTTACAAAAATTAATGTGTAAATATCTACAAAGTATTGAATTTACAAAAATTTAAGTGTCTCAAATTCAACTAGTAAAATTTTGACATAGTAAAATTTTTGCTTAAATTTACATCTAAGCTTTTTTATCTCAGCAACTTATTCAGGTAGGCTAACAGCCAATGGATAGTCAACGACCCATGAATAGTTTTGTGTAAATAAAACTTCAAATGTAAACACTGTTTGGAATTTAAATTCTACTGAATTTTAAATTGCCTGAAATCAAACAAGTTCATGTAAGGAAATACTAAAACACAATTCATGTATGCTACAAAACTTTACCATTGTCAAATTTTTGATTAAAGTTTAATTATTAAAAAGATAAATTTTGAGATTTGAATAATTTTGATTTGTATTCAGTGTACATTAATAATTTTTAGCATTTTATATTGAACTAGCAAAGATACCCGGCGTTGCCTGGGTCAGTAATAATTATGAGAAACAATCGTTACTTGCCCTTGTTTTCTGTTTTAAACGAAAGAATTTAAAACAAACCTTTTTGACGTGATTAAAAATCGAGATTCTTCCTTACTCATTAAACTAAAATAGCAATAAATATAAAGAACAAAATAGTATTCAATTAGAAACGAAAGCACGAAATTTAAGCATATACAAATTTGAAGAATTTCCGAAATATGAAATTAAACTTTACATGTTTAAAAAGATCTATCTGTTAGTACTTTTTCTCTTTTTAAATCTAAAACCTGTATGGCTATTGATGCACGAACTGTTTAAAAAAATTTAGCCGCCCGTGTTCCCCTTACACTTGCTTTAGTTATTTTGGGAAATTTCAATTTTTGTGGGCATTTGGTGCGGTTTAAAATCTTACCAAATTTGCGAGAATCATTTCGGGACACTTTCGATAATACTCCCCCTCCTTACTAATTTTTATTATAGAAATATTGTTGCCAGATGCTGAGATACTTTTGGTCAAAAAAAAAAAAAAAAAAAAAAAGGCGCTAAACAGTTTCATCCGAAATGTTTCCAAAATAAGTAGTAAAATTTGGCGATTGTTTGAAATCATGCAAAAAGAAAAATTAATGGAAGTTTTTGTGCGGTTTATGGATTTGCCTAATTTAGTTGTTGAATTACTTTACACGTTTTTTTTTTTTTTTTTCAAGTATCTTTGACTGGCGATATTTTGTTTACATGGTGAAAGCTGAGAAACATTATTACGTAGTCTTTGGGCTCAAAAACAGCGACAGTGGAAAAAACTGCCAAATTCATCAGCTACTGAAATCTTTCTGAAAAAATTCTGGCGATATTTCTGCTCGTTGGTTGGATATAGTGAGCGAGTGTCCAATCAGTATAAATAATAATAATAACCCATTAGTTACATAAGTTTCGTTCAAAAGTAAAACGATCAGCCAAATCCATTTATTTTTAGCCAATCTTGTGGAAAAACGTTACTTTAAGATTTGACTTGAGAAAAGCCTCAAACAGTCAGACGAAGCGCAAAAATATTCAACCATACAACAATTCTTGGGAGTTGAGATGACACACTAAATAATGACTTGGGTTGATGAAACCATTCGAACAGGGAACAAAAAAGCTCATAACTCGTTTTTTATACAACTTAAGAAACTTCGAACAGATGCTATCTTCAGCAGAAAAATTGGCGCTTTCGATGGACATATAATGTTAATATGTGCACGTTTTTTTCCATCCCCATATTGGAGCATTTATGCGAAAATTGGGACTAAAATTGGAACAAAAAGGGAACTATCAATCGGATTTTTTTCGAACTGGTCTATAAACCTTCCCAGTACCAAACTGAAAAAACGGTGAAAGTTTCAGCCAAATCTGCCGGGTAGTTTCTGAGATCTTATGGAACAAATTTGCCAAACTCCATTTTTATATATATTGATATCAATAGCATTTAGTTTTTACGGAATTATACTGAGTTAAGTACTCAGCATGCATCAATACATCTACCTCCGAAGAAGGGACACTTCTATTCAAGGGACAATTTTTCTGGTCCCCTTAGTGTCCCTTATCGAGAGGTTCTACTGTGTTTCACTTAGCCCCATCCACTTTGCCCCGCATACACTTGACATATAAGCTAAATATTAACTAAATAAATACTGCACAGAATATTAGGAGGTTCCAATTAATATTTAAAATGTAAATAACAAGAACTTTATCATTTGATAATATCAAAATAATGTTTGACATACAACAAAATATTACAATTTGAGTATCAGTTTTTGAAAATTGCTTGTATTATCATATGTTTTGTTTTTCCAAGGTAATTTTTTCTTGACTGGATTAATCTACATATTGTAACGGATCCGGTGCGACTTCCACTTTCTTGAAAGGACGACACAGTTCTTGAGAGAAACACGGGAGATTTATTTACACTATGTACAGGAAAGATCGTTGACAACTGCTAAATTAATCATCAGCAATTAAGCAAATAACAATCAACACCGTAAACTCAACGGTTACACATCCAAATAAGCAGAAATACAGCTCAAAAGGCTTCACAAAACAGAGCAATAAATGCTCCCCAGGGCCGTGGTAGCCCGATCGGTAGAGTGTTGGATTCGGGGTCGGAGGGTCCCGGGTTCGAACCTCGATGGTCGAAGACCCACCGTCGTCATTAAAGGGGACTGGGCGACGTTAAATATGCTCGTGGTCTCAATGTCCTCCAAGTGAAACGATACCTCTGGGGGTGCTAGCACCAGGTAGCTATTAGCTCCTGGACTAGTTCTAAATTCTCATTAACTGTTCGATCCGGTGATGGTGCTGCCATCTATCGGTATATAAAATAATGGAGGCAAGGCACTTAGTATGCAGTCCTCGACATAAAAACAGTTGTAGTCAGTTGTGACTCTGAATAGGAGTAGGAAATGCTCTCCAGCGTACCGCTGCAACGATTCACAAGCAAAAACTAACTCGAGACTGACTTTTTATCATGCGGCACGGCTATTTATAGACATCGAAAAGTTTCCACAATATTCGAAATGCTTCTCGAAAATCGTAGACCGTTATCTTATTTCTTTCCATTCACAAATTTTATCATTCAGAAATGAGGGGACCGTATACTTCAGCCGAATGTACAGGGGATGTATATTCATTACAGGAAACTATTTACGGGTTACGTCACTACAATAATTTTAGATGACAGATAATTTAATAAACGCCAAATTTAGCTAGATTACGACAAATTAATCACAAAAATAACTAGTATTTACAGAATTTGTAACAATATGTTACAAGATACTTAAAATATTACGCGGTAAGTGGCACTAAAAGCAGAGTAAATATTTCACTATTTCCCTATGCCCCGCTATTTCAACTTTGCCGCACATTCCCCTATTACACTTTCATAACGATTCATGTTCACAACTCCTTTTGCACGACTTAGTTTTTCAAATGATTATTGATTTAAATATTTCCTATTTATGTTTACTTGTAGTACCCCCACGGCTTTGCCCGTAATAGAAAAAATTAAAAGGTCTTTTGGTTCGCCTGTATATTTACACAAATAATGTATGGTGAATTTTCTCGCCAATTCGCTTGTGCCCATGTTACGGTTCCACGTTATGATAATTTCGTAATTTACTCGTCCATCTTATGATATTTTTTTTCTTAAAATTGCAATAGAAAAAGAACCACATCGAATTTTCGAAAAATCGCTTCGAGGTGCACACTCCCATGCTAGAAACAAACTTTGTGCCAAAAGTCATGAAAATCGGCCGAACGGTCTAGGCGCTATGCGCGCCACAGAGATCCTGACAGACAGAGGGACTTTCAGCTTTATTATTAGTAAAGATAAAGATTATTTTGAAAAGTAGTTTACTTCACTGTTTAGAGACTCTAAAAGCAAAAGATGATCCACTAAAGTCTATCAGCAAATGTTTTGCATTTCATTTTTCTGCATTTTTGTCATCTATTTTACTTTAGCTTTATTGCATGTACACACTTGTTTATTTGGTTTCCTTTGAAAATGGGGTGGTTTCCTTCAGTCAAAAGTACTACTTTTAGTCATTGAAATGGATAGAATGAGCAAAAAAAAATTACATGGAGCTTAAATACTTCGATTTTCCCAACAGTTTTTGTTTAATTAATTTTTTTAAATGTCCGATTTTGAAAACAAGGCGTGGTCTTTATGACGTCACAATTGATGCAATTTGGCGCATCTTTCTACCACAGTTCCACGTTATGATAATCAAGCAGCGAATTAAAATTGCGCTCTACGCTTACTATCAACCCTATCGTTGCCAATACACGTGAGTAAAGATGCGAATTAAACATTTTGTGCTGTGATTAGCAACACAGAGTGGCATTTCATCATTTGTGATGTCATACGACAGAAGCGTAAACAATAAAAGATCACCGATTTAAGTAATTTTTTAAAAATATTGAACTTAAACAAATTATTTAAAAAATGGTCAGATCCTATGTTTTTAAGCATGCTCTTTCAAAAATAAAAATACTTTTCAAATTTTCGAAACGAGCCCATTAAGCACGAAAAGAACGTCACATTCAAACATTTTACCGTGTTTGTGGGGAAAAAAAACGTGTTTCCTCAAACATATCAAAAACTCATTTTTGTAGATGCTGCGGTTGATCTGCCCGCGGCAGAATAAAACTCGTTCGGTTTGAAGAAACCAAGCCGCAAAAAAAATCGCCATAACGGAGATGATGTTTCGCCACTCTTTTCGCATTTTTACTTCTGGTTTTTCCCTCCAGATATCATGTATTCTGAGAAATGAATAAATAACTTTGTGCAACAATTCTGAGCTTTTGGATATTCAGTTATCTAGGATGATTTAACACCTAAAAAATCACAATTTTTTTTGTATTGAAAAAAGAGTTCTTTGAAACGCCGAAACACTTGCCTGTAACTTCTTGCAATATTTGTGCTTTGATTACGTTGTTGTTTTATGGCTATTGTAGAGCCCCTACATATATTAGGCCGAACTGTCCGCCAGTTTGGATCAAAAGTCGGCGAAATATTACCACACTATATGTGTTTTCGCTTCCTTTCAGCTTCATTTTATGTCAGCGTAATGCATTAGTTTTTGTCCCGAATTGTTATTAGAACTACAGAGCGTCATATTTTGAATAAATAAACTAACCAACAAAACATCAAGAAATCGAAAACATTTCAATTGGTGAAATATTACATATATTATTCCTATTATTCGGTTATTTGTATGTTTAATTACTTGCTAATTAATTATGAAACTAGTATTACTTTACATTATTAATGCTCTTAGTAGTATTAGTGTTACTATATATTTTTATGTGTTGATACTGTATACTTGAATTTAAAATAAAGTGAATTGATCCTATTTTTGGTAGCATTGCGTTTCTGGATCTTAGCAATTAATTTATCAACTAATTAAAAAATGTAACAGTTGTATGAAAAAAAAAGCATATTTCTTCAGACTAAATTACTTCATAGCAATAAAAGTAGTACCGAGAATTTACATAAAAATGCTTACTGCTTTCGCACTGCCGAGTTTTAGCTTCGAATTTCCAGCAAATCGTCAATAAAATTGATTTTTTATCTTGGGTTATTAATTTTGAAATTTAAAGAAACAAAATCCTTTTTGTGAACTATTAGCACAGTACACTGTGACACATTAACTTATTTTTATGACCTTAATGTCTTTCTTGCGTCTTTTAATAATTCACCCTATGGCAATGGCTCAAAAACAGACGATCACTTTAATCCAAAATGGCAGATGCGTCGGCTCCCTAGTTATAGGGGCCTTAGGCTATTGTAGCCCCGATGGGAGATCACTGTGACCTTCCAAAAATTTCTTTATTCGGCAAATTTTGTCGGACGATTCGGCAAAATTTGGAGTTCCATTCGGCAAAAGTATCATCAATCGGCGGGGTTTGAGTTCTATCCGGCAAAATTATCATTATTTGGTAAAATTTGGAGTTTAAATCTGCAAATTGTGAATTTTCACCCCACCAAATATTTACGTTTGAGGCTGTTACGTAACTTGTTTCTGTATCTAAAAGGCCAGAACTCAATCAAATCCCGGAGAAGATTTTTTTCAAGATTCCTTTCGAAAATTCAATACCCCCCCCCCCCCATTTTAAGAATTCTTTTAATAATAATAAAAAAAAATGTCGTTTGAAATAAATATCACGAATATGCAAAGAGAGCAAAAAAAAAAGGTTGAGTACTGCCAGATCAGATCGATAAGATGGACTGATAAAGAACAATAGCTAAGGCAAGGACAGAAGTCCTTGGCTATAGCAGGAACATTGATTGAGTGTTTACTGTAAGACGCTGTTTGCATTAGAAAACGTTTGCGGTTTGAGGTAACAAAAAAAACCCTGGAAAATTTCATCGCTCGATGTACATCTTTCTGACCGACGTTAAAACATAAATCATTAAAGCAAATGCTAAGAGTTAACTTTTAGACCAGCCTCATTAAAAAAAAAATATTGATACGTTAAGTCGACAGGAATGTTTTGATGCTATTACCTTGAATTTTCTCAAGATGAAAACGGACATTGCACATATGAAGAAAGCCTTCGTTTCAGTTCATTGTCGCCAGTTGATTACAACGTTTATGTAACTGAAACAAAAACTCGTCAGGGCATAATTTTTCATTGTAATCTATGTCAATCATACTTGTTTAAATACGTTTCTGGAAACTTAAAAGGTTTGTAAAATAAAACGGGGTCGTTTCCTTCAGCCAAAAGCACTACTTTTAGTCACTGAAATTGATAGAATAAGAAAAAAAAAATGGAGCGAGAAAAATCCTTCATTTTCCCAATGCTTCATTTTTGATTAATTTTTTTTTTAAATGTCCGATTTTGAAAATAGGGCGTGTTCTTTATGACGTCACAAATGATGCTCTTTAACGCAACTCCACTGCTACGTTTCCACGTTATGATAATAACGAAGTGAATTAAATATTGCGCTTGCTATCAACCAAATCGTTACCAGTGCACGTGAGTAAAGATGCGATGCGAATCAAATATTGTTCTCTGTGAATGGCGTTAGTGAATGGCATTTCATCCATTGAGAAGGAATCTATTCCTTCTCAATGATTTCATCATTTGTGATGGAATGATGATGATAGCAGAGGCGTAATAGCAGAGCGTGATAGCAGAGGCGTAAACAATAAAAGCGCTCCGAATAAAATATTTTTTAAAAACATTAAAGTTAGTCAAATTATTTAAAAATGGCCACACCCGATGTTTTTAAGCATGCTCTTTCAGAAAAAAATACTTTTAAAATTTCGGAAACGACCCCATTGCATTCATGTCTTTTGTTTTAATTCACTTTCATCGGGTACATTTCTTTTAAGTTAGAAAAGAATATTCAAAAGGTGTAATCGTTTGCCCTTGCCTCTCCGTTATCGAATGGGGTCGTTTCCAAAATTTTAAAAGTAATTTTTTCTGAAAGAGCATGCTTAAAAACATAGGATCCGACATTTTTAAAATAATTTGTTTAAGTTTATTCTTTTTAAAAAATTACTTAAATCGGCACGCTTTCAATGTGTATGCTTCTGTCCGATGACATCACAAATGATAAAATACCATTCAGTATTGCCATTCACAGAGCAAAATATTTAATTCGCATCTTTAATCACGTGTATTGGCAACGATATGGTTGATAGCAAGCGTAGAGCGCAATCTTAATTCGCATCTTGATTATCATAACGTGGAAACGTGGTAGAAAGATGCGCCAAAGTACATCATTTGTGACCTCATAAAGACCACGCCTTGTTTTCAAAATCGGACATTTAAAAAAAATAATTAAAAAATAACTGATGGGAAAATGAAAGTATTTTCTAAGTCCACATTTTTCTTTTCTTTCTTTTTTTTGCGTATTCTATCAATTTCAGTGACAAAAAGTACTACTTTTGACTAAAGGAAACAACCCCATTACAAGGTCTTAGAGTCTGCCAAAATTTTAAGAAAAATCGCGCGTTTAGGCAGGGGGAGGGGGTCATGAACTCCATGACCATCTTCTTCTATCCGCCCCTGATCTAATCTGGTAGCGACGTAACGCTCTGATTTGGATTGCGTAGCCTTCACTGTGCTGCCAGGTTAGGTTTGCCCCAACTAAAGGTTCAACCATTTGTCAAAAAACAGTAATCGCAAAACAGAACAGCAAAAATGTTTTGAGCAGAAGTGGCTACTAAACCACTCAATTAGTCAAACCTTGTTTCATTGATTTTTATCAATTTTGCTCTCAGAAGCTCATATTATGTTTTAATGAAAAAATAATTTGGAGAAGTTTTAATACTAAATATTCAACACGCTCAAAGGTTATTTAAAGTTAAAATAAAAAGAAAAGTATTTCGTCATATAATTTTTTTTTTTCGGTAAGATTATGATAAAAATCATATAAAAAAGCATTTTTATATGTTAACCTTTGAATAACATGGACAATTAAAATATCGGAAATTAATTTTTACGAGGGAGATAAATCGTTTAACATCCTCATGTAACTAAATTTATTGCTGTTTTCCTACATAATGGCCGTTCATTAATTACGTAAGGATGATTTTGGTAATTTTTGACCCCCCCTCCCCCCATGTAAAAGTGTACGTAAGTGTACCTTCCCCCTATTCTTACGTAAGATTCCATTTCGTTTCTCAAATAATAAAATAACGAATCTTACATCATTGAAATCGAAATTAAATTCACTATTATTAAATTAAACCCATGTGTGTAAAGAAATATTTACTAAAAAGTTGGAATCTAGACTGACTGTTTTTTGGACACTTAATTGTATAAGGTGCGATATTAATTAAAAATAAAACTTGCCATACATAGTGCGATTCTTCATTATATTTCAGACTATTCACTCTTTGTAAAACAAACAAGAAGTTCCGTCTAGAGCTATTCGCAACTCCAACGAACTATAGGGGGCACTGCAGTCACTGTTTAATGGCGGAATTGAAAACTAAAACAAACGCATGTGGTAGCGAAGAAAATGCTAAAAGTGTTGTGATTTTTGTTCGTATGTATGATTTTTTCGCTTTATTCGTTTGAAAAGATTTTTCAAAGTCTTGTGGATATTCTGACCCATATAGAAAGAGATTAGAAACCAAAAAGTATTACGAAAGTAAACAATTAATGTAGAACACACAGTAAGTTGTTCTGAAGCAGCCATTTTCACGATGTTGAATTCGGAATTCATAAATTTTTGGTTCGCTTCGAACGGCATTTTCATTTTGTACCGTTTTTTCTATACATTAGTACATATTAAGTTCAGTTTCGTGACATTTCCAGCATTTGTTGACATTTTTGTCACATAGTGCACATACGTGGCAGACTGTCAAGAGTAACGTTTAACACTAGATAATTTATTTCTATGACTATATGATTGGATATCCAAAGAAATCATGCATTTAATTCATTCGTCATGGAAATGATTTACCTGATATGCGAAATCTTGTCAAGATACATTATTCTTTCACATAATTTTAAAACCATAACACTATAAACAGATTTTTGGCGAACTTTTATTTTTTATTGTTCAAATTCTTAACGTTCTTTCTGGATTTTTCAATCTGTTCTGCGATAAATATTTTCAAGAAAATTTATTTGCATACTGTCTATTTCAGTAGGATACTGTAGTAACAAATTTTATTTAAATCATTTATGTGGAATTAGGTTAAAGAAAAGTGTCCAGTCAATGTTGTTAAGTTCGTTTTTTTTTCATCGAATTGAAAAACTGATATTTATTCAAATTCACTCAGAACAAAATAAATAAAATGTGTACTCACAGTTTATATATGGTGGTAGTTTTCTTTTCAGTTGATTGACCATTATTTCTTTTTACTTATCGAATTCTGTAATCTTACTATCATTTTATTCCACTCATGATAAAAATTAAAAATGGTTTAACTAAAAACGCGAAAACTCGCCAAGGCTACTTTGCTTGCACAATACTAAAACTACTATAACCCTAAACAAATTTGGCGAAACCTTTCAGCTGAGAATAAAAGGAATAAAGTAAATTCTTTCTCGGTTATTCATTTTGTTCTACGATAATATATTCAAGAAAATATTTTGCATACTGTCCATTCCAACTAAATGCTGCTGTAAAATATGATTAGTTAAATTAATTTAAGATTAAAAAAAACTCATATTCTTACAAATTCATACAAAACAATAAAAAATTTTACCTGGTATAACGTTATCCAATTTTGTTAATCCAGAGTTTTCTTGTTTACGCGTCCACCATTTAATACTTTTTTGAAAGAAATAAGGAAAACTAACATTATTTTGAGAAGCTCGATAATACTCTTAGGGGACGAATTAATTTCTGTAGCTGAAAGCAAACTAAGACACATCGATTGCGTTAATAAATACTCAGAACAAACTGCCTGTGTTTACGTCAACAGACACACGTGATGCGCAACGTGGCAATGTTTTAGGTGCAGACGCAGTTTTATAAATCACCGCAAGGTAGCGTATTCGAGCGCTGGAGTTCCGAATACGAGCCTACTTTACCGTGACTTTCTAGTACCCGATCAGTATTCTCAAAAATAGCTAAAATCGCAAATTGTTTCAAACATATTTTTTAATATTTTAAGCTAATTTCTAGGAATAAAATATTCCTCACTAAAATTCCTCATCTAAAAAAAAAAAAAATAGATGCAAATAAAATAGCAGCACCTTTTAAACAAAGCAGCTAATAAACTTTTTCCATTAAAAAAATTCTTTAACAGCTTTCAAAACGAAATAATAATAATTAAAACTAATAAGCTCATTAAAATAAATACATCATATCAAAAAAAAAAAGATGAAAAATTAATTTGAATTCTGAAATTTTGAACCCAAATTATGTTTTTCGCAATCACGAGCTGCGACAGGACCTTACTCATTGGAGTCATTGTTTCTGGAAACGGCTCCTGTCCCTCCTCCTAAGCGGTTATGTGTGAGTGTGTAGGCGCGCGTTCATGCATGTACGGGCTTGTGTGTGTGTATGCACGAAGTCATATGTGTATGTGTGTAAAAGCATGTGTGTGTGAGTGTATGAGTACCAGAGGAGCCGCGCCTCCAGAGGCCAGTGGACGGTCGTGCTGCAGAGGCTCTCGGTCCAAGCTGAAAAAGGAACCACAACGCCAAGGACGGTCAAATGAAAACAATTAGCAATCGTGATTGCTCAAAAAAAAGAAAATCGTTTATTTTTCCCCTGTTGCCAAAAATATTTTTTTAATGAATTAATGCACTTGCCAAAATAAATAAAAACAATAAAATGTCAACTTAAAGAAATACTTTTCACTGTCAAAAAAAAAAAAAAAAAATCGTCTGCACATATCTTCATGTAGTAATTCGCAACTCCAACGAACTATAGGGGGCACCATAGACTAATAATAAGAGTAGACCGAGCTATGGCAACCCTTTTGCTGCTCATAAACCAAACCATGTGACTGGTGGATATCCTAGCAACAGCGGGCGTTAATCGTA
Organism: Uloborus diversus; assembly: GCF_026930045.1. Classification (NCBI taxonomy): domain Eukaryota; kingdom Metazoa; phylum Arthropoda; class Arachnida; order Araneae; family Uloboridae; genus Uloborus; species Uloborus diversus. The sequence continues at coordinate 155,894,029 of NC_072739.1, forward strand.
GCAGACGATCAACGCCAGCGAGAAATAAAATAAATAGAATTGATGGAACACGGAAGAATGATCTTTTATTGAGTCCGATTTGTAAATTTGTTATTCTAAGTTGTAAATATTTTGATAATATAGTGAGTTTTTCGTTTAGATAGTATTGTGCATTTTCTTTAGTCAATTTCAATAACTCTCTAAGCAATAAAAGATGCAAGCGACCAAGAAGAATCGGCAAACGGTAAGATTTTTACCTACAGTTTCAATTTAAGATACTGATTAGTACATTTTTGCGTTAACGCAAAACGTTTACGCCATTTCGTTCACGCCAACGCTGACAGCTCCAAATGAAATAAAAGTTACTGAAAACTGATCAAAAACTATTACTAATGTCAAAATAATGCATAACTAAAAGAAAAACAGTTCAATCTCTGCATCTGGAAGTTTTTTTTACTGAAAACACAGTCTTAAAATACATGTCGAGTGCCAAACTATAGATAATGCTGCCATCTAGCAACCATGCTGCCAAAGTCTTCGCCAAGCCCTTCCACTAGTCACATGATACATCTATGAACCAATTTTCTTCATCAGCAAGAATGAGAAAGCTCGGTCTACTCTTATTATTAGTCTATGGGGGGCACTGAAGTCACTTTCTGATGGCGGAATTGAAAACTAAAACAAACGCACATGGTAACGAAGAAAATGCTAAAAGTGTTGTGATTTTTGTTCGTACGTATGATTGTTTCGCTTTATTCCTTTTAAATTAATTTTCAAAGTCTTGTTGATATTCTGACCCACGTAGAAAGAAATGAGAATTCAAGAAGCATTACTAAACGTCAAACATTAATGCAAAGTACGTAGTTCGTAGTTCTAAGCAGCCATTTTCACGATGTTGAATTCGATATTTATCAATTCTTGATAAAACTAAATAATAATTGTGGCCTGACAAGAATAACAATTAATGCTAGAAAATTTAATATGACATTACAAATTATTACCAAAAGAAGATGATACTTCTTTGCTTTGCTTTGGCTAGCGCTTGTTTTCCATTTGTAGCTGAGTTATTTCTCTTGAATTCCCGAATCGGTTAAAATTTAAAAATTTTCTGTTTCGATTTTTCTAATTTCTGAGTTACGATTTAATTGTGTCATGTTATGCAAATCATCAACAAAATTCTCACGGATATATGGTGGTAGTTTTCTTTTCAGTTGATTGACAATTATTTCTTTTTACTTATCGAATTCTGTAATCTTACTACCATTTTATTCCACTCATGATAAAAATTGAAAATGGTTTAACTAAAAACGCGAAATCTCGCCAAGGCTACTTTGCTCGCACAATACCAAAATTATAACCCTAAACAAATTTGGCGATACCTTTCAGCTGAGAATAAAAGGAATAAAGTAAATTCTTTCTCGGTTATTCATTTTGTTCTACGATAATATATTCAAGAAAATATTTTGCATACTGTCCATTCCAACTAAATGCTGCTGTAAAATATGGTAAGTTTAATTATTTTAAGATTAAAAAAATCCCATATTCTTACAAATTCATACAAAACAATAAAATTTTTTACCTTGTAGAACGTTATCCAAGTTTGTTAATCCAGAATTTTCACTTTCACCTATTATTAAGGAAATAATGAAAACTAACATTATTTTGAGGAGCTCGAGAATACTACTAAGGGACGAATTAATTTCTGTAGCTGAAAGCAAACTAAGACACATCGATTGCGTCAATAAATACTCAGAACAAACTGCCTGTGTTTACGTCAACAGACACACATGGAACGCAACGTGGCAAAGTTTTAGTTGCATTCGCAGTTTTATAAATCACCGCAAGGTAGCGTATTCGAGCGCTGGAGTTCCGAATATAAATGATTTCGAGTTTATTCGCCGAAAAGTGAATACCTAAATTAAAACTTTAGCGTGAAAATAAAAACAAATCATATCAACAATAATTATTTCACAGTTAAAACCATAGCTGCGGATTCGGAGTGGGAGTCAATCTCATTTTGGGATAAAAGAGTCGGAAACGAATATCCAAGAATCGGAGTCAGTCATTTGTCCTCCGTGTATAAATTTTTGCCAAAGCTACGAAGTCAGATTCGAAGTCAGGGAGTCGGAGTCCGATTAATTGTCGAGCACAGGAGTCGGATTCGGAGTCAGGTGCCCCTAAATTCTCGGAGTCGGGGTCTGGAGTTTGGCGTCAAGAGCTATTTCTAACAAAATTTGTTTGAAATAAATCCGCCTTCAAGTACGGAATCTACATTGACTTTCAGTTTCCCCGTAGGCGCTAATGTTAAGGGATTTGAACTGTTCAAAATTGAGCGGAAAATTGTTCAAATCAAAAAGATATTTTATATACAAGTTTTTCATCAAAAGCTTTTTCCTACAAAGTTTGTTTGAAGCAAATTCGCCTCACAGTTCAGTGTCCTCGCCGAGATCTTTCAAACAAAAAAAAGTTTGTTCGAATCGGACTATTCATTCAAAAGTTATTAGGGGGGGGGGGAGACAGAGAGACAGACATTTTCCCCCATCTCAATACCCTACTTTCCAATTTTTAATTTTTCGATATTTATTTAATTATTTTATTTATTTTTGACTTTTTTTTGTTTTTTGCGATATTTTTAAGATGCATTAAGCCTTTTTTCATGCTTTTTTCTTCTTTTTCTGACTTTTCCTGGGAAAGTAGGCTAATAAAAAACAGCTCATCCTTATACGTTTATTACCTTCCAGGCGCAAAGGAAATATAATCCCTGTCAAACCATTTGGCCACGCGATTTCTAATGTAAAATATCGACTTGGAAAATATTACGTAAGAATGGGTTTAAACCCCCTCCCCCCCCCCCAAGTAAGGGTATGTTGAGATTTTCCCCTCCCCCCCCCTCGGGACCCTTACGTAATTAATGAATGACCCCTAAATTGCTTTTTACGGATTCACTAAAACATTAAGCGGACGCAGTCGATTTTCCGTGTTTGTTGTTTTCCCTGCACTGAAAATGCTTTGGCAAAGAAATGACTTTTACAGAAATCATTTACTTTTTTTTGAGAGTTACCGTCAATTAGAAATGCGAAGTCGACGGATAATAAACATCGATGTTTCAAAATATCAATGGTATCGATACATCAAACTAATACATATTGATGTTCTGAAACGGAAATATTTTTTAACACACATTTATGTATAATCAACTCTTAACTAATTCAGTAAATTACCGCCCAATTAGCCAAGGCTAAAGCTAAATACGTGAAATACACCGCCAGCTCAGTCATTTCCAGCCGAGGACTGCAGTTTCGTGCTTATTAGCACTCATCAGCCCGGCATAGGAAAGTGACTGAGCTGGAGATGGAAAACCTCTTAAGGAAGCCAAGAGTGCGAATCTGCTAATTCTATATTAGCTACCAGTTTGTTTCGCACTCTTGGCTTCCTTAAGAGGTTTTCCATCTCCAGCTCAGTCACTTTCCTATGCCGGGCTGATGAGTGCTAATAAGCACGAAACTGCAGTCCTCGGTTGGAAATGACTGAGCTGGCGGTGTATTTCTTAACTAATGCTTTTATGATATAAGTGAATTAAAGTACAACAGTGAAACCCCGACTTTACGATCCTCAAGAGACTGGGTTCAAAAAAAACCCCTTAAAACACGGGAAATATATACAAAGCAAAAATGAAACAGAAAAATACTCAAGCTAATAAAAGTGATTCTTTTAAAAGGTATGACATCTATATTTCACGAGATGGGTATTGCTATACATACCATTTCAGGGCGATTCTTGAAAAAATGTCCCGTGCGTATAGCTAAGTTTATTTTTTCCAGCTAACCAAAGCCTTCAAAAAATAATGCTGTTGGGAAATAATACATGCTTTAATATACTATCAAAGCATAACAGTTAATCCCATATTTAATTAGTATTTTTTTGAATAAAATAAAAAACTTAGCGGGACATTTTTTCGATAATCGCCCTTCAGTTGATTTTAACACATTTAGTTGTGAGTCCGGGCGTTTAGGTTCAAAATACTATCCTTTCTCTTTTTCGACAATAAAGCTCGAAGTAAATTGTAGTCTATGTACAGTGCTGGTAAAAAAAATTGCATCACCCTCCATTTTCACAACAATGGGATTATGTGAGACGTTTTGGTCGACCGATTAACGAAGAATGTATGTGATATTCTGCAAAACTTATGAAATAAACATTTAACAGCAGGAATCCGATCATTGTTTACGTAGATCGAGGCTGTTTCCGGGTCAAGGCAAACTGCTGACCCCATGCTCATTTTTCCATTTCTGAACCTGCGTGTGAGTTTAGAGAAAAACAATTACTTAACCCCATGTTAATTTTCGTCTAATGGCAGGATAAAGGTTTTTGAATTGTTACTTACCAGTTTTGCCCTATGGCACGGAGCAGAATCATCCTGGAAAAGGACGTTTGGAATGAAGTAAAGTGATCCCGGATAGTAGGAAGTAATTTCTCCTCCAAAATACCAATATACAGTCAACCCTCGTTTATCGCGGTTAATTCGTTCCAGACTTTACCGCGATAACTGAATTTTCGCGAAGTAGGATTCTGTATATATTTTTGTAATTAGAGCACATAAAACTTATTTACGGCAATTTAAATAGGTTTTTTTTTTTTTATCATAGTTAGAGCCCAGTAGACATGAAACAGCACCCTGAGCCACCATTACATTTGTATTATTTAATATATTACACAAAATGAGAAAATTAGATTTGTTAGACGTAATAGATATCACATTGTTAATTATTGGGAAATAAACTACACACACACACACACACACACACACACACGCAGTTCTTACACACTACTACTAATCTATGAAAAAACTTCAACTTATTCGATAAAGAATCAATTGTCCGTTAGTGACCGTAGGTGCCCCCGTCTTCCTCTACATTTACGTGTACAACTTAAAAAGCTTGTACATTGTTTAACACCATTTGCAGATGTATTTATCACCAAGTAATAATACAGTGATTTATAATTTCCAGTTAGTGCTTAACGGTTAAAATGAAATAGCGATTCCCTACACTTTCTTCGGCGATTTTATACCTCCACTCCCTCAACTAGCCCCTCAAGACCTTACTGAAAAGCTTACCTTACTTAAAAGACCTATACATTGTTATTCTCTTGTAGAAAAATGTTTACACGAGAGCATAAAAAAGGCTAACTACTATGTTTGAAAAAAAAAAAAAAAAAACTAGAAAAAACCGCGATGTAGTGAAGCCGCGAAAGTCGAAGCGCGAAGTAGCGAGGGACGACTGTACACCTGAGCGTTTACTGTTCCTTGCACAAAGTGAAGCCCACCAACTCCTTGATCAGAAATACATCCCCAAATCATCCGGGATACGGGATGCTTGACTGTGTGTTGAATGCAGTCGGGATGATATTCCTCTCCTTTGCGGCGCGGGTGATGCAATTTTTTTTTACCACCACTGTAGTGTGAAAATTATAGCAACAGACAACAGCGTAATCTCACTTCTATGCATTTTTGACTGAAAACAAGAGAAGAGCAATAGCTCTTCGTCGGACTCAAATGGTAAAGAAACTAAACATCAAAATATTTGAGACGCTCGCATATGCTCCATGTAATCTTACTCCTATTATATATGCGAAAGTTTGTCTGAATGTATGGATGTATGGCTGTTTGTTACTCTTTCACGCAAAAACTACTGAACGGATTTTGATGAAACTTGACAATAATATAGCTTATGCATCAGAATAACACATAGGGTAGTTTTCGTCCCGTTATGGGGGGCAAACCTCCTTAGGGGGGCAATAAAATACAATTTTCGTGTAAATTCTCTAATATAGGGATGAAAAAATACTTGCATTATATGTCCACCGAAAGCTCTGATTTTTCTGCTGAAGATGGCACCTGTTCGAAATTTCTAAGTAGAATAAAAAACGAGTTATGAGCTTTTTAGTTCCATGTTCGGAGGCTTTTCTCAACTCAATACAGTATTTAGTGTATCATCTAAACTCCCTGTCGATAGCGACAATTGTTGTATTGTTGACTATCTTTGCTTTTTATGACTGTTCAAGGCTTTTCTCAAGTCAAATCTTGAAGTCAGATTTTTGCACAAGATTGGCAAATAATACATGATTTGGCTGATCATTTTCCACTTAAACGGAACTTTAATGTAATTAATGGTTTTTATTATTATTTATGCTGACTGAACGCTTACTCATTATCCAATCAACCAGCAGATCGCCAAAATTTTTGCAGAAAGATTTCCGTAGCTGATGCATTTGGCAGTTTTTTCAACGTTGCTGTTTTTGAAGCCGAAGACTACGTCATAATGTTTCTCAGCTTTCACCATGTAAACAAAATATCGCCAATCAAAGAGTTTTCAAAAGACTTTTTTTACTGTGTCAAATAATCCAGCAACTAAATTAGGCAAATCCGTAAACAGCACAAAAACTTCCATTAATTTTCCTTTTTGCACAATTTCAAACAATCACCAAATTTTATTACTTATTTTGGTAACATTTCGGATGAAACTGTTTAGCGCCATTTTATGGTGACCAAAAATATCTCAGCATCTGGCGACGATATCTCTGTAACGAAAATTAATATCATATCGTTTTACAAAGTAAGGAAAGAATGGGGGAGCATCATCGAAGGTACCCCGAAATGACTTTCGCAAATTCGGTAAAATCGCACCAAGAGCCACAATGATTGAAATTTCCCGAAATCACTAAAGCAAGTATAAGGGGATTACGAGCGCAGCTACTTTTTTTTAATCACTTCGTACTTCATTAGCCATACAGAGAAGGTTTTAGACTCCATGTTAAAAAAAAAGTATCAACAGATTAATCTTTTTAACCATGAGAAGATTAATTTCATGTTTTGGAAATTTGTATTCTGTAAAAAACTAGCCAAGTCTCGATGGAGCTGCTTGTTTATCTCTAAAAAGTAGTGAAATCTAGACAAAGTCATGACAAGTCTAAGGTTCCTTACTGCGATTTCTTTATTATTATAGTTAATGTTGTGTGACTTGGCCGTTAAACATTCTTTATACGTTAGTGGGTACAAGTCAATTTTGTTTACACGTTTTCCAAGTGGCAATTTTCCATCGTCAATGGGTAGCGGTTCTGGCGAAAGATTGGTGCAATGGTGTCATGGAGCACCTGGTTTTATACCCTTGTGTACCCTTTAACGGCCAAGTCACACAACATTAACTATAATAATAAAGAAATCGCAGTAAGGAACCTTAGACTTGTCATGACTTTGTCTAGATTTCACTACTTTTTAGAGATAAACAAGCAGCTCCATCGAGACTTGGCTAGTTTTTTACAGAATGTTTTTGGTGGGATTTCACTTCTTTTTGTAGAAACATTTAATTTGTGTAATGTTCGAGTAGACTAAAGTTAGGCTAGATTAAATTAGAAGATGTGTCCCACTACGCTGGACTTTAGCAATGACAGTCGATTTTTTTATGTACCAATAGTAGAAGGGGCATTACCATATCTCTAATACACCTGAGGGTTCTTCATTAGATACTTCAGCTTTCGATTTTTGACATCAAATGAAGCGGCCCGCCAAGTTGAATATATTTTATAAAGGCGTTATGTCGATCTCGAATAGTTTGGTTGGGCTCTTGTGTTTTCTAATCAGGGTCACTCGAGATCTTCAATTAGCCTAGTTTTTATAGTTTTCCCTTTATGTGGCCATCAAACCCTAACTCTGTACCAAATTTCACCTCTCTGAGTTTATGGGAAGTACTAGTTCTATTTTGATGATCATGAGTGAGTGAGTGTCATAAATGCGAAACTTTGCTTTCGCTTAACTTCGGAACTAAATGACCTACAGCCTTGAAATTTCAGATTTTAAGTATGTGATTATAGCTTACTGGATGACGAAAATTTCTGCGTTCTAGTCTCACCAGAAGGTTCTCAAATAGGGGCCCGAAAATGCGGCGAAATGGTTCCAGTAAAGATGGTACGGCAGTGTTTGCTTCGCGCTCGACTTGGCGGGGGCACTGCCGTGCCCCCAAATATGCTTAAATATAGTGCTTTCGTTTCTAAATCAATATTACTTTGTTCTTTATACTTATTGCTATTTTAGTTTTATGGGTAAGGAAGAAACTCGATTTTTAATCACGTCAAAAAGATGTGTTTTAAATTCTTTTACTTAAAACAGAAAACAAAAGCAAGTAACGAAAGCACTATATTTAAGCATATACAAATTTCCAGAACATGAAATTATTCTTCTCATGTTTAAAAAGATTAATCTGTTGATACTTTTTTTTTTAACATGGAGTCTAAAACCTTCTCTGTATGGCTAATGAAGTACGAAGTTTAAAAAAAAGTAGCTGCGCTCGTAATCCCTTATACTTGCTTTAGTTATTTCGGGAAATTTCAATCATTGTGGCTCTTGGTGCGATTTTACCGAATTTGCGAAAGTCGTTTCGGGGTACCTTCGATGATGCTCCCCCCTTCTTTCCTTACTTTGTAAAACGATATGATATTAATTTTTGTTACAGAGATATCGTCGCCAGATGCTGAGATACTTTTGGTCACCATAAAATGGCGCTTAAACAGTTTCATCCGAAATGTTTCCAAAATAAGTAGTAAAATTTGCTTTATTAAACGGAAATTTGTTTTATTATTGTATGACAATTGTTGTAGTGTTGATTTTCTTTGCTTTTCGTGATTGTTCAAGGCTTTTCTCAAGTCAAATCTTGAAGTAAGATTTTTGCACAAGATTGGCAAATAATACATGATTTGGCTGATGATTTTCCATTCAAACGGAACTTTAATGTAATTAATGGTTTTTATTATTATTTATGCTGATTGAACACTTACTCATTATCCAAACAACCAGCAGATCGCCAAAATTTTTGCAGAAAGATTTCCGTTGCTGATGCATTTGGCAGTTTTTTCAACGTTGCTGTTTTTGAAGCCGAAGACTGCGTCATAATGTTTCTCAGCTTTCACCATGCAAACAAAATATCGCCAATCAAAGAATTTTCAAAAGACTTTTTTTACTGTGTTAAATAATCCAGCAACTAAATTAGGCAAATCCATAAACAGCACAAAAACTTCCATTAATTTTCTTTTTTGCACAATTTTAAACAATCACCAAATTTTATTACTTATTTTGGTAACATTTCGGATGAAACTGTTTAGCGCCATTTTATGGTGACCAAAAATATCTCAGCATCTGGCGACGATATCTCTGTAACGAAAATTAATATCATATCGTTTTACAAAGTAAGGAACGAATGGGGGAGCATCATCGAAGGTACCCCGAAACGACTTTCGCAAATTCGGTAAAATCACACCAAGCGCCACAATAATTGAAATTTCCCGAAATAACTAAAGCAAGTATATGGGGATTACGAGCGCAGCTACTTTTTTTTAATCACTTCATGCTTCATTAGCCATACAGAGAAGGTTTTAGACTCCATGTTAAAAAAAAGTATCAACAGATTAATCTTTTTAAACATGAGAAGATTAATTTCATGTTTTTTAAATTTGTATATGCTTAAATATAGTGCTTTCTTTTCTAAATCAATACTACTTTGTTCTTTATACTTATTGCTATTTTAGTTTTATGGGTAAGGAAGAAACTCTATTTTTAATCACGTCAAAAAGATGTGTTTTAAATTCTTTCACTTAAAACAGAAAACAAAAGCACGTAACGATTTTTTCTAATAATTATTACTGACCCAGACAACGCCGGGTATTTTTGCTAGTGGTAAAATAAATTTGATTTATACGTTTGAGTAGGAAATAGTATTAAGTTTGACCAATTATTTTTTAATTTTTAGTTCCTCTTTGTTTTTTTGAAGAGGGTTCATTTTTTATTTGAAAATAATTAATTTCTGCTTTATAGTGGTGTAAATATAAAATAAGTACGTAATGTAAAATATGTGGTACACTCCTTACGTACATCTCGAATGAAAAAGCGTGGAGCACAGTAGTCTGAAAACAGCTAGGATGAGCAAAATAGAGAAAGAAATAGAGCACAGCGTTTCGGAGACTTCCGAAAACTGTGAAGAAAGTCTTTTTCAAATGCGCAATTGATGATGAAAACAAAGAAAATTGTTTTCATCATCAGTTTGACTTTATCATGAAAAGTGCTTAAAAAATCTTTTTTTTTTCCGAAAACAAAAATCTTTAAAATAACAGAATTAAAAAAAAAAAAAAAAAAAATTAAATATAGTGCTTTCGTTTCTAAATCAATACTACTTTGTTCTTTATACTTATTGCTATTTTAGTTTTACGGGTAAGGAAGAAACTCGATTTTTAATCACGTCAAAAAGATGTGTTTTAAATTCTTTTACTTAAAACAGAAAACAAAAGCAAGTAACGAAAGCACTATATTTAAGCATATACAAATTTCCAGAACATGAAATTATTCTTCTCATGTTTAAAAAGATTAATCTGTTGATACTTTTTTTTAACATGGAGTCTAAAACCTTCTCTGTATGGCTAATGAAGTACGAAGTGGTTAAAAAAAAGTAGCTGCGCTCGTAATCCCCTTATACTTGCTTTCGTTATTTTGGGAAATTTCAATCATTGTGGGCTTTTGATGCGATTTTACCGAATTTGCGAAAGTCGTTTTGGGGTACCTTTGATGATGCTCCCCCCTTCTTTCCTTACTTTGTAAAACGATGTGATATTAATTTTTGTTACAGAGATATCGTCGCCAGATGCTGAGATACTTTTGGTCACCATAAAATGGCGCTTAAACAGTTTCATCCGAAATGTTTCCGAAATAAGTAGTAAAATTTGCTTTATTAAACGGAAATTTGCTTTATTAAACGGAAATTTGAATTATTTAGTTGATGATAATATATTAAATTGAAATATGCTCCATAAAACCACTCGTGAGTGAATATTTGTTTTTGAATAATTGAATTATTTATTTACTTAATATTATTCCTTTATTTTTCCCTTCTATTTATACCATGGGAAAATTACCTTTTTTTTCCGATTAATATGCAATTTAATACAATTGTTACTGTTTATTCATTTTGTTGAATACGATTACTTTTATAGTAAATAAAATAATAGTTTAAAAAACTAAAAAAACACGCTTTCAAAGCAAAATGAACTAAAAAGTGAAAAATAATCTTTGAATGATAGTAGTTGACCAATCACTTAATTTTAATGTAATACAAAAAAGTGTGGGGTGCTGTCTATTTACATTTTTGCTTGGAAAACTAATGGAAGAAATTCAAGACAACTGATAAGAAGCCCCCCCCCCCCCACGCTTTTTTGTATTACATTAAAATTAAGTGAACAACAGTGAAACCCCGACTTTACGATCCTCAAGAGACTGGGTTCAAAAAAAACCCCTTAAAACACGGGAAATATATACAAAGCAAAAATGAAACAGAAAAATACTCAAGCTAATAAAAGTGATTCTTTTAAAAGGTATGACATCTATATTTCACGAGATGGGTATTGCTATACATACCATTTCAGGGCGATTCTTGAAAAAATGTCCCGTGCGTATAGCTAAGTTTATTTTTTCCAGCTAACCAAAGCCTTCAAAAAATAATGCTGTTGGGAAATAATACATGCTTTAATATACTATCAAAGCATAACAGTTAATCCCATATTTAATTAATATTTTTTTGAATAAAATAAAAAACTTAGCGGGACATTTTTTCGATAATCGCCCTTCAGTTGATTTTAACACATTTAGTTGTGAGTCCGGGCGTTTAGGTTCAAAATACTATCCTTTCTCTTTTTCGACAATAAAGCTCGAAGTAAATTGTAGTCTATGTACAGTGCTGGTAAAAAAAATTGCATCACCCTCCATTTTCACAACAATGGGATTATGTGAGACGTTTTGGTCGACCGATTAACGAAGAATGTATGTGATATTCTGCAAAACTTATGAAATAAACATTTAACAGCAGGAATCCGATCATTGTTTACGTAGATCGAGGCTGTTTCCGGGTCAAGGCAAACTGCTGACCCCATGCTCATTTTTCCATTTCTGAACCTGCGTGTGAGTTTAGAGAAAAACAATTACTTAACCCCATGTTAATTTTCGTCTAATGGCAGGATAAAGGTTTTTGAATTGTTACTTACCAGTTTTGCCCTATGGCACGGAGCAGAATCATCCTGGAAAAGGACGTTTGGAATGAAGTAAAGTGATCCCGGATAGTAGGAAGTAATTTCTCCTCCAAAATACCAATATACAGTCAACCCTCGTTTATCGCGGTTAATTCGTTCCAGACTTTACCGCGATAACTGAATTTTCGCGAAGTAGGATTCTGTATATATTTTTGTAATTAGAGCACATAAAACTTATTTACGGCAATTTAAATAGGTTTTTTTTTTTTTATCATAGTTAGAGCCCAGTAGACATGAAACAGCACCCTGAGCCACCATTACATTTGTATTATTTAATATATTACACAAAATGAGAAAATTAGATTTGTTAGACGTAATAGATATCACATTGTTAATTATTGGGAAATAAACTACACACACACACACACACACACACACACACGCAGTTCTTACACACTACTACTAATCTATGAAAAAACTTCAACTTATTCGATAAAGAATCAATTGTCCGTTAGTGACCGTAGGTGCCCCCGTCTTCCTCTACATTTACGTGTACAACTTAAAAAGCTTGTACATTGTTTAACACCATTTGCAGATGTATTTATCACCAAGTAATAATACAGTGATTTATAATTTCCAGTTAGTGCTTAACGGTTAAAATGAAATAGCGATTCCCTACACTTTCTTCGGCGATTTTATACCTCCACTCCCTCAACTAGCCCCTCAGACCTTACTGAAAAGCTTACCTTACTTAAAAGACCTATACATTGTTATTCTCTTGTAGAAAAATGTTTACACGAGAGCATAAAAAAGGCTAACTACTATGTTTGAAAAAAAAAAAAAAAAAACTAGAAAAAACCGCGATGTAGTGAAGCCGCGAAAGTCGAAGCGCGAAGTAGCGAGGGACGACTGTACACCTGAGCGTTTACTGTTCCTTGCACAAAGTGAAGCCCACCAACTCCTTGATCAGAAATACATCCCCAAATCATCCGGGATACGGGATGCTTGACTGTGTGTTGAATGCAGTCGGGATGATATTCCTCTCCTTTGCGGCGCGGGTGATGCAATTTTTTTTTACCACCACTGTAGTGTGAAAATTATAGCAACAGACAACAGCGTAATCTCACTTCTATGCATTTTTGACTGAAAACAAGAGAAGAGCAATAGCTCTTCGTCGGACTCAAATGGTAAAGAAACTAAACATCAAAATATTTGAGACGCTCGCATATGCTCCATGTAATCTTACTCCTATTATATATGCGAAAGTTTGTCTGAATGTATGGATGTATGGCTGTTTGTTACTCTTTCACGCAAAAACTACTGAACGGATTTTGATGAAACTTGACAATAATATAGCTTATGCATCAGAATAACACATAGGGTAGTTTTCGTCCCGTTATGGGGGGCAAACCTCCTTAGGGGGGCAATAAAATACAATTTTCGTGTAAATTCTCTAATATAGGGATGAAAAAATACTTGCATTATATGTCCACCGAAAGCTCTGATTTTTCTGCTGAAGATGGCACCTGTTCGAAATTTCTAAGTAGAATAAAAAACGAGTTATGAGCTTTTTAGTTCCATGTTCGGAGGCTTTTCTCAACTCAATACAGTATTTAGTGTATCATCTCAACTCCCTGTCGATAGCGACAATTGTTGTATTGTTGGCTTTCTTTGCTTTTCGTGATTGTTCAAGGCATTTCTCAAACCAAATCTTGAAGTAAGATTATTGCACAAGATTGGCAAATAATACATGATTTGGCTGATGATTTTCTATTTAAACGGAACTTTAATGTAATTAATGGTTTTTATTATTATTTATGCTGATTGAACACTTACTCATTATCCAATCATCCAGCAGACTGCCAAAATTTTTGCTGTTTTTGAAGCCGAAGACTACGTCATAATGTTTCTCAGCTTTCACCATGTAAACAAAATATCGCCAATCAAAGAATCTTTAAAAACTTTTTTTACTGTGTTAAATAATCCAGCAACTAAATTAGGCAAATCCATAAACAGCACAAAAACTTCCATTAATTTTCCTTTTTGCACAATTTCAAACAATCGCCAAATTTTACTACTTATTTTGGAAACATTTCGGATGAAACTCTTTAGCGCCATTTTATGGTGACCAAAAGTATCTCAGCATCTGGCGATAATATCTCTGTAACGAAAATTAATATCATATCGTTTTACAAAGTAAGGAAAGAAGGGGGGAGATCATCGAAGGTATCCCAAAACGATTCCCGCAAATTCGGTAAAATCGCACCAAGAGCCCACAATGATTGAAATTTCCCAAAATAACTAAAGCAAGTATAAGGGGATTACGAGCGCGGCTACATTTTTTTAAAAACTTCGTACTTCAATAGCCATACAGAGAAGGTTTTAGACTCCATGTTTAAAAAAAAGTATCAACAGATTCATCTTTTTAAACATGGGAAGATTAATTTCACGTTTTGGAAATTTATTTATGCTTAAATATAGTGCTTTCGTTTCTAAATCAGTACTATTTTTTTTTTACACTTATTGCTATTTTAGTTTTATGGGAAAGGAAGAAACTCGATTTTTAATCCGTCAAAAAGATGTGTTTTAAATTCTTTCAGTTAAACCAGAAAACAAAAGCAAGTAACGATTTTTTTCTCATAATTATTACTGACCCAGGCAACGCCGGTTATTTTTGCTAGTGTTTTCATAAAGTTTAATCAATTTTTCGGATCAAAAGCTTCTGATGAAACGAATGCTTTCAAATTCATTCATCTGAGGACACTGTATTCAAAAGTAGAGCTTTTTCAGCATGACTTCAGGACTATCATTCTCAATGGAAGCGCTAAAACTGGCGCTTTTGCAATGACAGACTAAATTCTTTAAATTAAAATGTGTCAGCTAGTATGCAATGTATTTTCATGCTAAGAGTATCGAATGTGCTAGAGACAAATGAATAAAAAATGAGCAAAATTTGCTTGAAACCGCTTGAACATGAGACTTCATCAGAAACAGACATGTTAAAACTCTGCTATTACAATATTTTTTTTTTTTTTTTCGCGAACGCCCGGTTGGGAGCCTCTGGCTTAGAGTAAACTAAAGTTCTGAAATGGATTCTAATGTTCAATTAGGATGAACAAGGCAAAAAACCTTAATAAATCTGAACTAATGAATATATTTAGCTTAAGGATAAGTTCTCTAAATATTCAGTAAATTTTTAAGAATACGTTATAATGTTTAGATAAGATGTGATTTTGTTTTATGCTTTGCTTAAAGAAAAAGTAAGTTTTTAGTGTAAAATAATTTGTTGAACAAATACTTTTCTCAACTTTATTTGTCATGGTGTATAAGAAAAACTGCAAATTTTTATTGAGCAATCACAATTGCTTATAGCTTTCAATTAGACTGTTTTGATGTCCTATCATTTTATTTTCCCACCGCCACCCTCCGCACCATCACCGTCGACCGGGTCCTCACGATGCTGCTCCTATAGCGAAAGCCGTTTCCAGCTTGCATCCATGTCCTACACACACGCGCATACATACACAACCACACACACACACATACACTTACACACATACAGACACCTACACATACACACACACAAAAACATACACACAACTACCCACACATTCATGAATGCACACAGACACAAACACACATGCCTACACACACATACACATACCCCTACACACAAACACACATACCCCCACACACAAACACACATACCCCTCACACACAAACACACATACCCCCCACACACAAACACACACGCCTACATACAAACACTCGTGATTGCGAAAAACATAATTTTAATTCAAGATGTCACAATTCAAATTATTATTATTATTTTTTAACTTTGTCCGCTTTTTCAATTGCTGTGAACTTGCCTTTTTACTTTCTTCTATATCTATATATATAAAATTGGAGTTTGGTAAATTTGTTCCCTAAGATCTCAGAAACTACCCGGCAGATTTGGCTGAAACTTTCACCGTTTGTTGTTTTTGGTACTGGGGAGGTTTGTAGACCAGTTCGAAAAAAATCCGAATGATAGTTCCTTTTTTATTCTAATTTGCCCAAATTTTCGCATAAATGCCCCAATATGACGGTCAAAAAATACGTGCACACATTCAAATTGTGTGTCCATCGAAAGCGCTTATTTTTCTGCTGAAGATGGCATCTGTTAGAAAGTTCTAATTTGTATGAAAAACGAGTTATGAGCTTTTTTTGGTCCCTGTTCGAAGGCTTTCCTAAACCCAATTCATTATTTAGTGTATCATCTCAACTCCCAGTTCATAGTTAGAATTGTTGAATGTTTTTGTGTTTCGTCTGACTGTTTGAGGCTTTTCTCAAGTCAAACCTTAAAGTAACGTTTTTTCCCCCAAAATTGGCTAATAATACTAGATTTGGTTGATTATTTTCCATTTAAACGGAATTTTAGAGTAATTAATGGGTTTTTTTTCTTTTATTATTTGTGCTGATTGGATTTTTTAATCATTATCCAATCTAACAGCAGAAACCTCGCCAAAATTAATGCAGAAAGATTTCAGTAGCGGATGCATTTGGCAGTTTTTTCAACTGTCGCGGTTTTTGAAGTCAAAGACTGCGTCATAATGTTTCTCAGCTTTCACCATGTGAACAAATTATCGCCAATCAAAGAATCTTTAAAAAAAAATTTTTTTATTGTGTTAAAAAATCCAGCAACTAAATTAGGCAAATCCATAAACAGCACAAAAACTTCCATTAATTTTCCTTTTTGCACAATTTTAAACAATCGCCAAATTTTACTACTTATTTTGGGAGCATTTCGGATGAAACTCTTTAGCGCCATTTTATGGTGGCCAAAAGTATCTCAGCATCTGGCGACAATTTCTCTGTAACGAAAATTAATATCATATCGTTTTACAAAGTAAGGAAAGGAGGGGGAGCATGGTATCCCAACACAATTCCCGCAAATTCGGTAAAATCGCACCAAGAGCCCACAATGATTGAAATTTCCCAAAATAACTGAAGCAAGTATAAGAGGGGATTACGAGCACGGCTACATTTTTTTAAACACTTCGTACTTCAATAGCCATACAGAGAAGGTTTTATAGACTCCATGTTCATACTGTGGAAATTTGTATATGCTTAAATATCGTGCTTTCGTTTCTAAATCAATACTTATTTCGTTCTTTATACTTACTGCTATTTTAGTTTTATGGATAAGGAAGAAACTCGATTTTTAATCACGTCAAAAAGATGTGTTTTAAATTCTTTCACTTAAAACAGAAAACAAAAGCAAGTAACGATTTTTTCTCATAATTATTACTGACCCAGGCAACGCCGGGTATTTTCGCTAGTCTAATATATAGAAGAAAGTATTGGATTCGTGCAAATTTTCGAATTTCGAATTTTGACGGATTCGAACGTTTTGAGGTGTGCTGAGTCCATTTCGACTATTTTTGGAAAATGTCTGTCTGTCTGTGTGTGTGTATGTATGTGTGTGTGTCACGTCTGTGTGTGACCAGTTTTTTGTGGCTGCTCTACAGCAAAAACTACCGCACGAAATCGAACGAAATTTGGTACACATATGTGCCCCTATGTGAACTTGTGCCCATTGGTTTTTGGCGCGAATTCCTCCAAGGGGGGTGGAGCAATGGGACGTTTTTTGAGTTACGCGTGCTTGCTATTCCTCAGGAAGTAACTGGCGGAATCAAACAAAATTTGGACCATATGTTGCCATTAACAGGAACAGGTGCTGATTCAATTTTGGTGGCAATAACTCAAACGGGGGTTGAGCTATAGAACGTTTTTTTGTCGTCAATTGTGACTGCTGTATCTCAAGAAATAATGAACGGAATGAAAGAAAAATTTATCGGCAAGTAGACCTTAGTGGGTATAAGAGCTGATTTTATTTTGGTGTCAAAAACTGAAAAGGGGGTGGCGCAATCGAATGTTCTTTTTTTTTCATTGTGAGTGCCATTTCTCAAGCAGTAATGCTACGTTCTGGATGAAATTTGGAATAAATGTGAATCTATTTGTAAATAGGCGTTGTTTCAATTTTGGCGCCAATCGCTCCATGGGGGTCTGATTTTTTTTTTTTTTTTTTTGTGTTAATAAAAATAGCTTTATAAATGCAACAATAAGAAAGATAAATTACAATATTCTCGTCTGCTTATTTCACGTGATTTTAATTTTCGGGAGATAATCGGAAATGTTATCGCAATGATTTAAAATTAATAACTGTTGCCATTTTATGTTTGTTAACAAATAAAACATCTAATTAATTCAAGCAAGGCTTTTAAAATAACTTTCAAGTCGTTCTTTGCTTTGCTTTTGCGGGAATTCAGGAATTCGGACGGTCGTCAAGTTTTTTTTTTTTTTTTGCTGGGAATATTGCATTCTTTTCAAGCATAGGGATTGATCAGAATTCACAAGAAAGATATAGAAGAAAGTTTCGTGATGGCCACAACATACTAGTTTTGATCTGAACTAATTTTGGAGTAAAAGCAATATTGCAAGAGTCTGAAAATCTGACGAATAGAAAGAGAGATCTAGGTAGTTTTGCCAGTTGAAGTTAAGATTGTTATAGTTAAATTTAGAGCAACACATTCTAAAAATACAAAATTACTTTTAAAAAATAAAATAAACTAATTTTAATTAATGATTTTGTTTAAAAAAATCACTTGATTCAAATTGATGGTTTAAATAAATCACTTGTTTCAAATTGATGGTTAAAAAAATATAAATCCCGATTTAAATCAAGCTGATTCAAATAAACAAACTCTGCTTTAGACAGCAATAAAATGAGAATTGGTAATTTTTCTGCTGCAAAAGTCTACTTCTTTAGACAGCAACATAAAAAGAGAACATCGCTAATTTTTTTGCAACACACTGCGATAAAAAGATAATTTTTCCGCAACTAAAGTCTATTTCTTGATAGTGATAGAAAACTCTTTTCAATGTGATGGATGTTGCAATCACTGATTAATGATGTGGCATTTATTGAGGTCGCTTCCGAAATTTTAAAAGTATTTTTTTCTGAAAGAGCATGCTTAAGAACTAGGGATTTGACCATTTTAAAAATAATTTGACAAAGTTTAATATTTTTTAACAATTACTTTAATCGGTGCGCAGATTGAAATTCCTTTTTTACGCTTCTGCACATGTCATCACAAGTGATGAAATGCCATTCACTGATGCCATTAGCATAAAGCGCGAATTATCATAACCTGGCAACATGGTTGACAGCAAAGAGTAAACATTTAGCGCGCCAAAGTGAATCAATTGTGACATCATAAAACAATACGCCTTATTTCCAAAAGTCTGACATTAAAAAAAAATGAAAAATAACTGTTGTGGAAATAAAAGTTCTTTCTGGCTCCATGATGCTTTTCTGGCTTATTCTATCAATTTTAGAGACTAAAAGTAGTACTTTTGACTGAAGGCAAAAGCCCCATCATATCAGACATTATAATCAGTTTTTTTATTGACTTCAAAAAGGAGGTGGTTATCAGTTTATACCTTATGTTTTTTTTTTCCTTTTGTCAGCAAATAGCTTATCAGTGAACAGATTTTGGCAATTCCTTTTTAATGGAGAGAGGATAGTCTAACCTAAGGCCTATAGTGGTGGAGCCGATGTATCCGCTATTTTGGAGCAAACTTGATCCAGTGCTTCGTAGCGATAACATTGCTGCTAATGTTTACATTTCTTTAGCAAATTGAGTCAAATGGGTGGTTGTTCGGCTGTTAATTGTGCAAAAAACTCCAAAAAAGGATTTCAGCTCTTCAGATTTTCAGCAGTTGCAGAAAGAAAAAAAGATATGGATGAATAATAGCCCGCGAAGTGACTGGCAGCCTGGAAACGACGCCAACTGTTTCCAAAATTTCGCCAATGTTCACCTTCGCTCTCCGAATCTCTCGATCCCTGTCTGGCGAATGATTGCCAATAAAGGTAGCTTTCTCTGTTGTACGCTTGCTCCAAAATGGCGGATGCGTTGGCCTCTCCAGTTATAGGGGTTCTAGTATAATCTGGGCCCCATACCTTTGCTTGACCATATTTGTTCTTTAGAAAAGAAAGTTATAGAATAAAAACAGTAAATTCCCTGTAATTAATCCGTTTAATAACTAAATATAAAACCGTTAGAAAAGTGGTTGCCATAAAACAGAGTAACATTTATAGTAATCATAAGTAGAAGATTGAATGAAGGTTTCTCTGAAGTAGACATTAAATTCATTCACTATCTCCTCTAACTAATAGACAACAGGGCCAAATAGGAACACATTCGCAATTCAAACAAACTATAGGAGGCATTGCAGTCTCTGGCCAATGGCTGTTCAGAGATAAAACAAAGACTCACCCACATACACTTGTCCAATCACACATCTACCTTGTCCAGGCAAATTTGAAACGTTATTGAGCAATCACGATTGCTTATTGTTCTCACTTGACTGTTTTGGTGTGTTTTTATTTTATTTTCCCACCGCCAACCTCCGCACCATCAACGTCAACCGGCTCCTCACGATGCTGCTCCAATAGCGAAAGCCGTCTCCAGGTTGCATCCATGTCCTACACACACGTGCATACATACAGACACCTACACATACACACACAAAAACATACACACAACTACCCACACATTCATGCCTGCACACAGACACAAACATATGCCTACATACACATACCACCCCCCCCCCACACAAACACACACGCCTACATACACACACTCGTGATAGCAAAAAATATAATTTGAATTCAAGATGTCAAAATTCAAATTATTATTTATTTTTTTTTTTTTATATTCTCTTCGAACATTTTCTTTAATCATAGCAAGGTGGTACAGATCCAAGTACTAGAACTGCAAATAGGATTTTTATACAAGTAACTTGCATTGCTGCAAAATATAAATTAATTTGGGAAACTGTTCCCCGAAACGTTTGTCTTATTATTGTAAAAAGAATGCAAATTTAATAAAGATTGGTTTCAAATGACCTTTTCAAAAGAATAAATAAATGCCTGCTTTGTAAATTAAAGCAGCATAACGGGTAATCTGAACTGACCTTTTATGGCCCAACAAAAATTTGTGGATAGTGACATTTATCCTAAAAAAAGAGACGGGTTCTCCCAAATATTTTTTTTCAACAACATCATTGCAATACAACTTGTGTGAAAAATTTAGAAAGCTCTTATTGCATCGAGAAACTTTCTTTTATGGGATAATTTCTACAAAACTATAAATAAGAAGCAAAGTGAAATATCTTGCTAACTTTTTAATGACATTTGATAATGCATTTATCCGTTTGAGAAGAAGAAAAAAAGTAAAACCAGATCAATTCAAATTTCAAATCAAGAAAGGCAAATTTATTATTCTTCATATATTTAAATTATACATCAAAAACAAAATCAACAACATGATATGTCAAGGAAATGAAATTCCTCATAGTATTATAAAACTTAACAAAGACTCTCAGACACTTTTGAGTGTTTTTTCAAGATACAACAGAAAACAATACCTACAACAAATTTCGTTAAAACCCAATAGCGTACAAACTGCACCTCGGCGACATTTAATGCAATAAGTTTTTTACTTATTAGCATTATTTTTACGGTGTTCTGGAATAAAAATCTTACAAAACACTTTTGATTGTTAAATCTAAAATGTGATGAATGTTGTCTGCATGAATTGGGTAAAAGTCGCCAAAGCATGGCTGCATACAAGGACGGATACAAGGGAGGGGCGATCGCCCCTCCCTTGAGGGACCCTGCACCAGTAATTTTTCTGAATTGAAGTCTTAAAATGCAAATGTATGCCCTTTTTAATGGCATAAAGAAAGAAAATAGGGTTTGAATCAATCTTAAGCAAAGTTTTGGGAATTAAAGTTTCAAAAAGACAATTTTAGACGATGTTAGGGGAAAGGAGGTTTGAAACTTTCCCCAGTAATTATTAGGAAACTGAAGTTCTAAAAGACAGTTTTCGAGAACCTCTTTCAATAGTAAAGGAAAGGAATAATTTCGAGACTTCTTTGGCTACATCTTTATATTTTAGTTGTTTTAGATAACTGTGCCCCCCCCCCTTCTCGAAAAATGTATAAATCAGATACGTAGTAAGAGGTCAGTTAAAAAATCAACCGCCCCCTCCTTGAAAACTTTCTGGATCCGCCCTTGGCTGCATATGATTTTTAGATGTAAACACAACTTTCAATTGTAACATATAAAAGAAAGCATTTCACAAATCAAGTAAATTTGTGCATACTTTCAAGCTGAAAAAGCAGCTGATGAAGCATAAAAAATATAACTTCAACTGAATTTAAAAACATACATATCAAAATTAAAAATAAACAGCATTTGGTCATAAAATTGCTCCAATACTTATGCATACCGTTGCATACACATGGTCACCAAAGATTTAATTTTTTTTTTGTAAACTGCTAGTTTTATCTCAATTAAAAAGACATATTATACAGATTTAAAAATTTTAATGTTTTCTACAAAAGGCCTAGCTTTTATAAAGTTATTCTTAAAAATATCACCACATTTAAAAATATTGATCACAACGCATTTTATAGAATGAAAACATACATATATATTTTTATGAAAAAACATCGCAAAACATTAAATATAATAAAAAACTTCTAAAACAACAAGAAATAATCAAAGTAAAGTTATGACCTATAAAAGCATCAAATACAGCAACTTTTTTTTTCATACATATATTTACCAATATTAAATAAATAAAATGCTCTATTTTGTGCAATATCAAAAGATAACTAATGTAAAAATGTATTTTCCATCAGTTAAGCATTCCACAATAGAACAGGCATTACAAGAGGCAGTTAAGAAATTTACAAGAAGCTTAAGATACATGATTATTAAGATTGGCCATGGTCAGGGGAGGGGGCTTATTGTATGTAATGTATGCTCTCAATATATTACATGCTTTTTTTCTTTTTGAGACAATACTTTGTAATTGACACAATTATCAATCAATGTAAATCCCATGCTTAAACAGGGTTCGTACTAAATTTCAGAAATAAATT
The DNA here is from genome assembly GCF_026930045.1 of Uloborus diversus. Lineage (NCBI taxonomy): Eukaryota > Metazoa > Arthropoda > Arachnida > Araneae > Uloboridae > Uloborus > Uloborus diversus. The sequence goes on from NC_072739.1 coordinate 155,917,066, forward strand.
GAAGGAGTTTTGAAGGAGTAAAATGAGATTTTGAAGGAATACTAATGGGCTGTCAGAAAAAGATGTTTGACCTTTTTTCAACATATTTGACCCCCTTCCAACTTTGTCATGAAGTGTCACACTTCACCTTACTCCTCCTCTTGTCACATGTCATATTTTTTATAAAAATAATGTTAAAATAACTGTGAGATGTCACTTTTTGCCACCCTCTCTCTTCCCCTTGTCACAATTTCCATAAACCTGTCTCCCCCTCAACGCATGACATCACATGTGGATGACCCTTTTTACAATATCATAACTGCGACTCACTAAACTATTGTTTTTTTTAATACAGCCACTTATTATAGTACAACTGTTTATGTATTTTTAAATATTTAAATAATAATTAGAAAACCTGACTTTTGCTGCTGAGAGTGTGGTGAAGGGAAAAACAATAATCATAAAACTTGAAAAAATAGCCAAGCACCATTTAAGCATGATTTACTACACTTATGAAATGCCTTTGTCATCTAATAATATTTTCACATTCAACTTTTATGACTTCATGAAAAAAAAATATATACAAAATTACTACGTTAAAATCGCCCTTGTGACAAAGTTAAGTTGTCGATCAAATTATTTAAAGTAACTGTCATAGAGAAAGATTATACAGTCTTGAACTAAAAAAGAAGAAGTTTTGAAGGAGTTCAAACCAAAATGAAGGAGTTTGAAGGGCCCTTCAAAAAAATTTCCTAAATGAAGGAGTATTGGAGGAGGTTTGAAGGAGCGTACGAACCCTGTTAAATATTCAATAATGCATTGCTGAAATGAAAGGAATGTTTTTGAAAATCCACATTAGAAGCTTTATAAGAGTGAGAAAAGACCAAGTTAAAAGTAAAATCAAAGTGGATGAAATATTTCATGCATTTCAATAAAATAAATTGGGGGGGGGGGACAATAAGATAAAGCTGTAAAAATAACTCTAAGTATTGCAATTGCAAACTTATACATAGTTTAAAAAAAATTACCATACATTAGGCATTTGAAATTAACTGGAATGGTGTTTCATGGAATCAGGTAATTTTTTTTAAACTTGTGCTTAAATACAAAACTTTTAAGGAGAAGAGTTTGGTGAGAAGTGTCTGAAAAGCTAAACTGAGAATTATGGGACTAAAGCCAAGGGAAAAAAATAGGTAATATTCAATGGTTAACTAATCATGCATTTTTGAAAAAAAAAATAGTCAATTTAGAAATCAGTATAGCTTATGTTCTTGTTACACTAGTAATTTCTTCCGTTAAAACTAATGTAACAGTTACATAGGGAAAACTCATCTGCTAAATATCAAGCAGATTAATTTGAACAATAATCATACATACTCATTACAGTAGCTCATTTTATACTATAATTCAAAATCTCATTTTTGAAGCTCAGATCCTTCGCAAAACGTAAACTTTAGTGGTGGAATTCATAATTAACCTTTAATGTCAAATTTAGGTACACTTATTACATGAAATACATGTAAACTGAGATTGCATTTCCTTCAATAATTCTAACGCATAACATTGATGTACAAATGGAATTTAAAATTGCAATATTTTTTCAAAGTGTCTGAATCATGGTGAATAAAAATCAAATGTATCTGCAATGCTTAGTACTTAACCTATAGGAAAGGAAAAGGATTGCAGCTTACAAAAGTGCCTCGTGGAAGGTCACTGTGACCTACAAAGAAATATCCTTATTCGGCAAATTTTGTCTAAGGGTTTGGCAACTTTGGAGACAGCATTGAAAAATTACAATTTTTTAATTCTTTTTCATAATGACACTTAATATCTTCTCCTTAAGGGGTTACAGTACCTAAATGATCAAACAATCAAAACATTTTTTATTGCTTATTTCAAATCTAAACACTAGACTAAACACAGGGAAAAAGTTTAATTGCTTTAGTTCAAATATTTAAAAAGATATGAGTGGTTTTAGGTCATGCTTGCTATGTGTTCTTATGCAAAAGAAAAACTTCGAATTGCTTTTTCTCGATGATCGTTTCTTTATGTTTTCATGTCATAAGAATCCCTAAGGATTTTTTTTCTATTTAAGATACAGATTCAAAGTAATACTTTTTGCTATAAGGATAATATATTAAACAAAACGGTGCATTGGATAAGCATTTTATAAATTACTCAAATGTTTGGAGCATGTTATATCTTTAAAAACCAAATTTATTTGAAAAAAATTATGATTTTTTACATAATTAATCACAGAAAATTTTCTAATAAACACAAAAGCAAATGAATGCACAGATTTTTAGAGATGATGATTGTGATCGTTTAGCAAAAAGCTTTTTTTGATATTAGTTTAAAAACAAAAAGGTCTTAGAGATTTAAAAAAATTGAAAATGTACAAAAATTTTTGAATTAAAAAAAAATAGGCAAAATTTTTTTTTAAGATGAATTACTGATTACAAAATAAGTAAGCATGTTATGGTTTCAACAAAAAACAGAATTTATTAAATTTAAAAAAAAATTTTTGAAAGGTACAGTGACCCCTTAAATGCAGATATCAATGTATGCTATGCATGTTCATCTTTTATCATTCGGCAAATTAAAAATTCCCTCCCGCCCAAAATTAAAGTTTGGGCTCTCATGGCAGCTTATGACATTTGATTTTTTGCTTAAAATAACACATCCATAGCTCAAAGAACTATGACTACTACAATGTTGCATTTGCATTTAACTGTTTTGTTACTGTTAAAAAACTATTCCAGGAAAAATAATAGGTGAGACAGTTAAATTTGTCTGAGAAATATGGCAATGCATCATTGTCGTTACCTTTATTTTCTCTCACTAACATGAAATTTGCCGCTGTGCTGTTCAATACTGTATTGGTGAGTAGTAAATCAAGGGTCAGAACAGACACAAATTACATCCCTTCTCAAAATTATCAAAAAACTGAAAAAATAGCCTTTTTACAAAATTCTAAAAGTTTCCGCACAAAACTCCAAACGTTTCTCTGCCCTTTCAATAAATTTTTTTCGTAAAATTGGACCTTTCATACCTTTAAAGCTCAATAAGCTAATCGGAAAACAAAAGCACCATTTCCCTAGATACTTTTTTTTTTTTTTTTAATATCAAATGCTGACTGAAAAACAAAAATATGCAACAACCCCTGTAAATGTTCATTTGTAAATTGCTATGTGCTTTCCTTTCTAATGCCAGGTTAACAATGGTGATTTGGCAACTACAATGCAGACAAAGTAAAATCAACAACCTGTAGAAGTACAAATTTCAAGTAATTGATCTTGCTTTAAATTTCTAACCCAAAGGTATTGGGCTATTCCACCGTCACGTGCGGGACAAAAATACCCTTAAATTTCATTAACATTTCGTCAAATCTCTTAATATTTTAATGAAACAGAGGTAAGCAATTTTTTTAATCTTTACATTCGATATAAAAATATTCCTGACACAATAATATTTTTATTAAACAATTTTGTTATTTAAAATAAAATTTATTCGCATGCGTCATATGCGGGACATCCAAAGTCAACCTCTTGTAACTTGCTTATGAATAAGCTAATATTTTTGCTCTATTAATACAGAAATGAAGAAACAAATTGTAGATTTTTAAAGCTATGGTTCCAACATAAAGGAAACATATCTCATTAGTTTAGAAATAATTATTTAGACCATTGAAAAATAATATGTATATGCCCATTTCATTGAAAATGGTCATTTTGTCCCGCACGTGACGGTTCCTATAGTTCATAAAAAAGAAATTTTTGAAGAAAGTTTTTGCCTAAAAAGTCACACATGGGTTTGTGATTACATATGCAACAAAATTTTGTTCATCATCCTTTTAAATTATTATTTTTTATGAAATATATGAAGCGTCACGTGCGGGACAAATTACCGTTTCCCGTGGAATGGCCCTATTTCTTGTAGCTTAGGGAGTTTTGCAATGAACTTAATGTGAAACTTTTATCCCTTAATTAAGAAGATGCATTCACTATCAAGTTTTACGGTTTCAACAAGAAGAACCCACATTCTTTTCTTCCAGCTTTTCAATCATCTTATTTAAAGTTTTAGTAAAATCGAATGATTACTTTTTTTACAGTCTTTTTTTTTTTACAAATGTTGTCACACTGATAGTTGTTTGATGCATATAAAATCTGGCAGGCAAAGCAAAAACTAATTATTTTTGGATTACTGTAAACAATGATTCTCAACCTGTGGTCTGCGGACTGTTTTCATGTGGTCCGCGAAGTGAACAGTCATAAAAAAATTAATTTAAAACTTGGCTCTTGAGACGTAAATTAATGCGTCTACCGAATTTTTTTGACTCAAAACGTTTGCAGCATTGTGTTGACCAAATGACCAAACGAGCCTGAACCTGGTGCCTTTGATCGAGCCACTGCTCAGTGTTGACTCAACTGTCAAGTGACGAGCGTGCGTGTTTTTTGCTTGGTGAGTGTAGTTTACTAAAATGAGCAAACAGATGAAACTTTCGTTTTTTTTTTTAAGAAGACGGATAGTGAGAACATTAAAGCAGGATGTTCTACCAGTAATACTGCCAGGGATAGCACAATATTAACTGAAAGTGGTCCTAAAAGAAAGGCTGCTAACCGTAAGTACAGTCCCGACTACATAGCATTTGGATTTACATTCATTGAAGAATTTGGTGTCCAGTTGCCTCAATGTGTAATTTGTGCCAAATATTGAGAAACTTTCAAGTGAGAAGCAAGACCAAGGGAGTCATTAACGTGTTAACTTGGCGCTATGTCTTTTCTTTTTGTTTTTAATATTAATAATATCAATGTGGTCCGCCAAGAATTCTGAAAGGTACAAGTGGTCCTCAGTGGTGAAAAGGTTGAGAAGCACTGCTGTAGAAGACAGTTAAAACACACACCTAGGGACCAGAGGTTTTGCGTTATGTAGGTTTTGGACGTGTGGAGATCATTTTACAAATATGAAAAGAATATTCAGAATATATCAATATATTTACATTTTAAAATAAGTTTTTAGTACAATGAATATTAAAGCACAAACTTATGCAATTTAATATACCAACGCCTCAGAGCAACAGTAGGATATCTTAAGAGTTATTCCTGGGATTAGATGTCTTACAGTTGCTCTGAGGAGACGATATGTATATTATCATTCATAAATAAGTATCTTTCTTAAACAAAAGAAAGAGCATCACACTATTTTTCCTAGCATTATGGTTTACATAACAGCTGCTGCATTTTCAAGAACAAGGTGGCACTTTTTACTGTAAATACTAATTACAATTCAAAGCCGTAGAATTAAGATGGAAGATTAAAAAGTGTTCAAAACTTTAATTTGCCAGTAAAATGTTTTGTTTAAAGTCAAAATAATTTTTTTTTTTTAACTGAAAAACTTATGGTTTATTTCTGAAAAGTTGTGCATTTTATAGAGAATGTTGCTTTATAGGTAGGGATTATAAATGTATTCAACTGTATTTCAAAAACACTTGGATCTAGTGCCTAATCTTGTATTGTTTCATTTTTTATAGCTCTCCACTAATTTTAAAAAGTTAAAAAATGTTTGATTTTTATGTTAAAATTTAGTTGATAAGCTCTTAAGTTGTGTGATATGAGGTCTTCTAAGTCTTACTAAAAGTGCTAGATTTGATACTAAATTTTTTAAATTCCATCCTCATATTTCAATGATTTTTGTCTTCAAATATGAAATTGAACACTAAAGAAGTCTATCAATTGCTGATCAGTTCCACTAAAAAAGGCAGAGTCTTAATTAGGGTAAAAACTAATATTTTTAAATGGCAAATGCATTTTTAATTTTGGCAAATGCAATATGAGGAAGAAGACATGACTTAATAACGTAAAAATTTAATTCACTATTCATAATGCTTTTAGAAATTTTTACAACAGCTTTTAAGTTGCATAATAAGCTCAAAACATCATATTAAATGAATGACTACATTGCATAATGCAACAATGTCTGGAAATTCCAAGAACATTTAGGAACAAAGTGTTTTTCTGCTGAAGTTATTTACTGAAGCGGACAAACAATTTATATGCAAGCAATGCAGTAACTAAGACCCCCACCGGAAGAAGCACAGTGCGAATCCAGAAACTAAAATGCAAATAAAGAAAAAATCAAACAAAAACCATTAAATATAATAATAAATTAAAATAAAATCAGAATTAAAATTAACCTGATTATTTATATTTACAAAAAAGTTTTAAAGAGCTTAATACTATCAGCTATTATTTTTTTACTACATGAACTTACAAAGTATAACTTTACATTGAGTGTACACAAACTATTGTGTTTGGGGTAAAAAAATTTGTGGATGAAATTCAAGTAGAGCTGTTTTGATCGTTGTGGGAGCTGATGGTTTATAAAATGAGTTGCAAATCTGAACCCTAAATATGTTTTTTAAAACAAGAGTACCCATACTTTTCCGGGTACCCTTCAGGAAAAATTTCCAATTCTTTCTGTGTTTTTATTCAAATTTTAGGAATCAGATTTGTATCTTATCAGTACAATTTAAATTTACAAAAGTTGTTTCCACTGTCAGTTTCGCTCAAGACCGCATACTGTTATTCTCTGCGCAGGAGATATGTTAAGCTTCAGATATTTCTTCCACAGTTGCCCTTAATATTTTACTTAAGATAAACTTCATGAGCCTAGAGTATTTTAATCATTGAATTTACTCCTACACTAGTTTGAAAACACATTGCCATTTTCCATGGTTACTTTTTTCAGTTGAATTACTTGAACACTTCTTTTCCTTTCCCTCAAATGACAAAATGGCAAAATATTCAAAAGGAACAAGATTTTTTTAAAAATAATTGCATCTGATCTTTGATGTTGCTGAATGAATTACCATTTATTCCTGAATCAACATCATCATTCTTTTCCGATGATTAACTAAACTTTCATAACTATTAGTTTTAGTAAATTGAAGATACTTTCCAAAAAATGTCCAAGTATTTTCTTCCTTTGCAGTTGCTTCTTCATTGTATTACTAGTTTTGAGTTAACGCCTTGCAGGAACTTTGTTATTGCATTTTAATGAGCAAAAAGGATATTATACACATTTGTTAATCAGATATACCTGAAACAGAAAATTCACAGGCATATTGGGAACAGTATTCAATAGAGTTTGCATTCAATCTTGTTTCACATTTCCCTAAATATTCAAGAATATCCAGTGCAGTAATAAGCATTTCCAATCATTTTGCTTTGAAACAACAGAAATTTCACAGGCATGTTGGGAACAGTATTAGCTATAGGGCTTGCATCCAACCTTGTTTCACATTTTACTAAATATTCAAGCACATCCAGTGCAGTAATAAGCATTTCCAATCATTTTGCTTTGAAACAACAGAAATTTCACAGGCATGTTGGGAACAGTATTAGCTATAGGGCTTGCATCCAACCTTGTTTCACATTTTACTAAATATTCAAGCACATCCAGTGCAGTAATAAGTATTTCCAAGCATTTTGCTTTGAAACAAAATTTTCACAGGCATATTGGGAACAGTATTAGCTATAGGGTTTGCATCCAATCTTGTTTCACATTTCCCAATAACATTCAAGCATGTCCAGTGCAGTAATAAGCATTTCCAAGCATTTTGCTTTGCTGGAGTGGAATATGTCATATACTTCTTTTCATCACATGAGGTTACTGGCAAAGAAGAAGACCATTAAGAAGTAACATTTTTACCAATCTGATCAGAGACTAATATCAGTTCTAATGAGGGCTTTAAAAATGCATGCAACAGGTTATCACCAAACAAATACTAGTTGGAATCGAATTTTGGAAAAGCATACAGGTGAAAAATTACTGACCCAAATTAGATTGGAAAATGATTTCAAAATTTTCCTGCTTTCCAGCCAGGGGGCTAAAATGTATTTTTTAAGTGGAAGGAAGATTCCTCTTCAAGCTTTATGTATAGGAGGTTTATAATTTATTAGGAAGGAGAAAAAGGAGCAAATCTTATTTGAATATTGCAGTACTGGTCAAAAGTATTGCAATTTTGAGAAAATCTATCATTTTTTCATGAAAACTCATGGAAAATGATATTTTTGTAGTTAAACTGATTTTTAAGGCGCTAATGTAGAAAATAAGTTTCAGGAAACAATAAGCTAAGTTTGGCAACATGAAATAACAAAAAGAGTGTAGCAAAAACTTGAAGATTCCTTGCTTAAAAGAGCGGATCTTTAATCAAACAAGAAATGGCCCGAAACAATGTTTTTCCGTTCAGTCACTCAGAGCAATTTGAAATTTTACATTTCATTTTATTGAAGGGGAAACCTAATGGGGCCCAGTTTCTAGTAATCTGAACTTATATTTCTATATTATACTTTTCATGAAATTAAAAAAAATACTTGTGCTCAATAACTCAATCGTATCTTGTCTTTACACTAATGAAGGTCTCATGCTCGTAAAAATGTTAAGATTTCTCAAATGTACAATACTTTTGTCCAGTAGAGTAGGCTTTCTTTACATGTTTTTTTTTAGTTCCATCTGCATTTTAAAAGCTTCTCTTTCTGTGTCACTGAATTTGAGTCTTCTAAAATAGTACATAGCTTTGAATTTTAATGTACAAGTTCCATTTTTATTATAATGGCATAAAAGAGCATTGGTATTTCTAACATTTTTGGCAATTTGTTTCCCTGAACATAAGTACTCAAAAGATTACATTAAAATAACATAAAAGAATATTTATACTTTAAAATTATTTTGAAAGAGAAAATACTAACTCCTGCTAAGAATGCAACAAGACTATGCATTTTATGTTGTACATGATGCAAGCTTTTTCTTAAGGATTTTTAAAAAATTTATTTTAAACAAAGTTTTTTTCACTTAAGGAATACAGGTGTCCCTTGTATAACATGATACTTGTACAACAGAGTTTCAATATTAAACGGTACCAAATTTGCGATTAATATAACATGTGGTACGAAACTTGAATTTAATACTACATGGTTTTGATGTAACACGAATGTTATCTTTAAAAAAGATAGAATTTTATTTTTGTTTAATATATTCTGTTAATGTGTGATAACTATAATAAGTTTTTACTTTGTTTTTATTATAACACGGTAACTTGGTTTCATAATAACACGGTTCACATCCCTTGATTTACATAAATCTCACATAACACGGTTTTGATATGACACAAAACACGGTTTCGATACAACACACTACACATTCACATGATTTTTACTATGTACATGATTAATTAACGTAAAAAGGGGTTTAAAAAGTTATTTAAAAAAAGTATCTTATAACACAATTTTGATGCTACACAGAACGAATTAACTGAGTTATTCGAGGGATGCCTGTACCTATAATCAAAATACATCTGACACTCAAAACTGTCTTTATAAAAATAAAAGATAATATTGGTATTGATAACTCAATGCATAAGCTGAAAACATTGGATCAGAGGGTTGAAAAATTTTCAATTCTTTCCAAGGACAAGAGTCTAAGCGTCTTTGAAAGAAGGGAGCAGAGACAATTTGACAGGAATCCTGCCATTCCAACAAGAATTGATGGGTTATTGAATCAGTGGTTAATTGAATCAACCTCTTTAATGAATCAAATTTTCAAAAACAGAATAAAATCCACCTAAATTGAATTAGTCGCTTTATTGAATCAGCTGCTTTATGGAATCAAAACTGTTTAGAACAAACACAAATCAAATAAGCTGCGGGCGGCCTCTGTACTGAGCTAGACTTTCTAAGTTTAATGAATTACATTGGGCTCTCTCTGTCTGAACACCTTAATATTCTGAACACATTTTTGACGGTCTCGGTCTTTCAGGCTTCAATATAACCATATGTCAATTCAATCAAGCATGTGTGTAACTAATATATTGTGCTGTTAATTCCTGGTTTTTTCATGCATTTGAATCGGTTAAATCCACAAAAATTTCAGGATAATAATAAATAAATCAAAGTCTAAAAACCATGAACATTTTCAGACTTTTTCCAAAGTATGCAACTTTTTGAAAAAAAAATTTGCAACTAAAAAAGGCATACCTTACCAAATGCATGAATGGCAGTAACCTACTTTAGCATATATAGGGTAAACCAACCAGTGAATGAACACCTAAGCAAAATTTCATTTTCGAAAATTCACAGCATTCATAAAAGTTGCAGTACAGTATACTCTTGATATCACAAAGTTGAAGGGTAGATAAAAAAAATTTAGGATATCGAGATTTTGAGGTAACAAGGTCATAATCATAATAACATGAAATTCTAAAAATTAGTCACAACAGTTAAAAATAAGTGGAAACATGTAATGAAAGTTGAAAAAAAAGTCTTCACAATAACAAAAATTTGAATTTTTAAAACTAGCAAAAAATAATAGAGAAAAAAAAACATTCTATTGAAGTAGCAAAATGTAGTGATTTACCACGACTAAAGTAATTTAATTCTACGAACCCCCCCCCCTCCCCCACTTTAGAACAAAAGTGATAGTAGATAAGCTTCTATGAATCATTCATAACTTGAGAGAAATAATGAACAGAGCGAGAAATTTTTAGAAACATTCCTTGAGTTGCTTCAAGACTGCAGGTTAATGGAGGTTGAATTGCGGAAAAAATTATATTCGACTTTGAAAAATATTTGGCATAACAAGATTTTGATTAAAAACTTGTCAGCATAAGAATGAAAAATAATATTAGATGAATACGCAAAATCAAGGGGAATAATAATTATTCATATTAAGGTTTTCAAGATATGGAAGTTCAAGATATCGAGAGTATACTGTATTTGTCACATGACAGCAAAAACGCTTTAGGTGATTATACACAGTCGAGCTCGGATAATTCAAAGTGCAAGGGGCCACTGTAAAACTTAGATTTATCCAACAAAATTAATTTTTATGCCATTAAATAAAAAATCATTACAGAAATTGCGAAAAGAAGTAAGTTTATTGATTTTAAATATAAGAACTACAGCTTTTTAAAATCCCAGCTGTTTCCTAGAACAGATAAGAATATTCTCCCGTCCTCTTCTCTGCTTTACAGATTTTACCATAATAGCTAAAAATAACTCAGCCACTTTTCAAATAACTGCACTGAAACTATATTTTGGCAATGTTGAAAGGGTAAAAACTTTGAATTAAAGAAGTTGGACTTTGAAATAACTAAGATTTTGCATTATTAACTGAATAGACGTTTCAAGGGCCCGACAAAAAAATTCGAATTAAAGACGTTTGTATTATTCCAGTTTGACTGAAATAATTTATAAAAAGAAATCCAAAATTTTGCAGTTCTGCGTCAGAGTTTTTGGGAGATTGGAGTGAAAAAAAAGTGCCTCGACCCAGTGAATGAACACACGAACCAGCAGACAAACACAGCATTTTCTAGTTGTTATCTTTCTGGAAATGTGTAAAAAAAAAATGTATAATTCATTCAAGAAAAATCTTTTGGAACCTTATTTTTTGAAAAAAATACAAACTGTTCATTCACTGGTCAGTCTACCCTACTCTATTTAAATTAAACTAATAATTCAGAAAGAAAAATATAGGTTAAATTAGTTACCATTTCTTGGAAGTTTTCTCTTTCTGTAAAAATAGAAAAAAATCTAGGTAAGAAGCTTAGTACATTATAGGGCTCGACACATGTATGTGACTATGTTTGAATATACCAACCAAAAAGATCAAACAAATTTACAGAAAAAATGTTATAGTCAACAAAATAGCAAAGTACACATAAAAAAGAAAGAATCCTTTGATCCTGCAGATGATTGATAATAGTTGGTGACATGTACTTCAACAAGTCAATGTATGCAATGCAATAAACTTATGTGCAAAAAAAATATTGTAGAAAAATACTTTTGTGTGTGTGCACAAGCACAAAATAGATACTATATGTCAAAAATGCAGAGAAATGTAAAAGGGACCTAAATAAGCAGATTTTGAGGAATGCAGAAGTGGAAATGCAGCGTTAAAGTCATGGCTGCCACATGGGCAAACTATAGTTGGTGCAAACCTAACCTGCCAACATTGTAATACTGCAATAGGATTTGTGAAGACTTCACAATGCTGCCAGGTTAGGTTCACCCCAAGCATAGATGTAACACAGCAATCAGGCAAAGACTGAGAAAAATAATGGTACAACTTATTATCTTGTACTTACTTTTAAGCAAGGAAACAAAGGTCTGGAAAGGAGCACTAGAATGAAAAATGGACTCAGGGTTAAAGCCTATCGGGGATCCCCGCGAGGAAAGTTTATGGCATAGATTCTGCCACTGAAAAATTTAAGGGAAGGGTGGTTTTGTGAGGTTGTTGATCTTATTTGGGGGGTCTTGATCTGCGGGGGAGGGAGGGGGGACGTCCTTAAGGGGATGGGGACACCTGCTAGCACATTAAGCAGTATTAATCAGAGATAAATTAAAAGAGAATTAAAGATCAAAAGAAAAAAAACTTAATTTGAAGTTTATAGTAGCTGCTCAAAAGAGCAGCTACTGTTTATGTCTACTGCAAACACCTTAAATGCTAGATGATTCAACTGAATCTATTTGCGGTAAACACCCACTCCCTGTACATCTTTTGAGCAGGATATCGATTTCTTTGAGGAACATCTCACAAGAAATGCGCTTCTAAAAGCTCTGATTTGGAGTAGCAATACAAGTAATTCAAAACTTGAACAGAAAATGAAGTTTGAAGCAAGTAAAATAGGGGAAGAAGGAGGTGTAATAAAAAATTTTAGTTGAAAAAGTTGCCAATAGGCAGCGCTTTTAAATTTGCAATGAGTAATACAAGAAGAAAGAATGAGCAAGTAAAAGTGGGATGGTTTATTTGAAAGTTTTACAGGCATATTATGCTTGCGCATGGCGATACCGATCAAGTTCTGGTTCCACGAGTTGACCATTGAGCTTCACGACACAATCCAGGCGATGTGCGACAATTTCAACAGCGGCTGTAAAATAGCTTTAAAATCAGAGTGATCGGGCAAACTGAGAAGCATCTCGTACCACGTTACTGGCAAAAATGACTGCTTCTTTAATTTGCTCATAATTACTACAGTGTTTGTACTGTTAGCGCCATCTTTTTTCAGGCTGCAGCACCACCTATCGGTGATTGTAGCAACTATTTTTTTTGCACCATCCTTCTTCCCCCTTCAAGATTAGTCAGTGTTCCAATTTTGGTTGCAATCCGACCATTCCTTTAAGCTACAGACTGCTCTGAATAGGGGACTTATTTTATCGCCACCCGATATATAGCATGTGTATTATATATATATATATATTGTATATGCATGTGTGTGTGCATGTTGCATGAGTATAAGCAGAGCATACAGAACATGGCAACAGAAATGTGATAGCTACAAAATGAAAATAGTGAAAAATCAAATCAAGACAGAAAAGAAAAAAATTACTTGAATGAAAAGCTGAAAGATATTCATGCAGAGCTAAATAAAAAAAAAAAAAAAGATGATTCTTGTAATTGACAAAAGTCAGTTACGATAAATTTTTGGTTTTAACTTATCATTTATTTAATTTATTTATTCTTGCACTCCAAAAAGACACGGGTACAATATCATAATAAAATTAAAAAAAACTCATATCTCATGAAATGTATCATAAACATGGAAAGTCAAGGAAGACTATGCACACTGAATTTGCAAGATAAAAGAAATTAAAGTAATATTTCTCAAAATTCAACATTGATTGTAAGCATTTGCTGGATTTAGATTATAATTGTAAATGTTTTACATAATTTAAAGAGCAGCATGAACAACATAAGTATTTAAATTTTTAGTGCATGATGCACAATATCAATTTAAAGCAACAGTTATGACACATACTTATCAATATGAGAATGCAAACACTCTGCCACAATTATATAAACACAATTTAGAAAAATGAGGAAGAAAATATAAAACTTACATTGATCTCTTTTTGTTCATCCTGTGATGATGAAAAAATAAAAATAAATTAGCAAAAGGAAATCATTAAAGAAAAACTGATAAACAAATGAAATTATAAACTATAAAACATTGTCATACTGTATACTATCTCAAAAAAAAAAGGCAGCAAACAATAAAATTAGTATAATGAGACTATTTTTTACAGTGGTAGTCAAAATCATAAGGACAAAAAAAAAAAAAAATCCCCCAAATCTTGACTGCATTTGGTCGGAAAGTTGTGCAAATTTTATGAATGGAAACTAATGGTAAAAAAAACTGTTTTTTAGTACTTTTATTGGAAATAATTATGAGTTTTGTGTTCATACAGTAAAGTTTGAATTTAGACATTCCTGTTATATAGACAAAATTACAAGTACTAATCGAGTTGTGTGTTCTAACAATTGAAATTTACTTGTTTTTTGTTCTGTACACTGCGCTATATAACCATATAAATGCTTAGTAAGTGATTGGGGACATCACATTCCATTTTTAGTCATGGCGCTAGATATTTAACTTAAGTGGCTGCTTGATAACCTTCACGACTTACTGTATGTCAAATAACAACAAATCTGGATGATTGGTCATTTAGAACTTTCTCAAAAATCCCGGCAAATAAGAACCACAAAGACGAACAGGTAGGAAAATTTGTTTCTGTGCTCGTGAAACACATGATAATCAGACAAGCTTGCTCCAAAAACAAACAACAAGAAATATTAGATGGAAATTCAAGTTACGATACGTTTTTCGAAATGTTCAACAATGAGAAACTAATGTCACAACCGACTCTTAAAAAAGTTCATAAGAGACCAAAGGTTGAGCGTGCCAAAAATGCATTGTTTTAGGTATAAAGTGGGATAATATCATCTTTTATGATGAGAAAAACTTGAATTAGGATGGATTAGATGGTTTTTGTTACTTCTGGTACAATCTCTGTGGAGGAAAAAAAAATCTCAAAGTGTACATTTGGAGGCAGCTCAGTTTTGGTCCGAGGAAGCTTTGCAACGGACGGAAAGTGTAACAAAATTTTTGTGCAGGGAAGAATGAATTCTGAGACTAATGTTGATGCACTGAGCAATATTTTTTTTAAACCAAAAACACTGTTAATTAGAGATTAAATAATTTGTTCCAGCAGGGTAAAGCCTAATTATATGTTCCTCAAACCTCAAAATCATTATTTGATGCTTATTTCATGAAATTACTGTAGTGGCAGGACAAAAGGCTCGATCTAAGTTCAATGAAAACTTTGTGAGGCATTTTGGCACCCCGAAGAATGAAAAAATAGCATTCAATAATGAAACAATCAAGAACTCTTTTTCTCCTTCGAAAAAGCCAGGACAAAAGTTTCCAAAAACATTCTTCAACTTCCATGACATCAAGACCGAGAAAAGGGATTGAAAAAAAGTGGAATATTATTGATTACTAGGGTTTATCAGGGCAAAATGCTTGTTGTCCTTATAATTTTGATGGTCTCTCATTGGGCCTGATTTGGGGAAAGGGAGGAATGGTGTGTGCATGGGGGGGGGGGGAACAGAAAAGTATGATACTATGAATATGCTTCCTACATGATGTATTAAGCACTCATGCTTTACCCTGGGCCGCCCTCCTAGGGGGGATCATGTCGCAGACTGACATTGAAATTTTTAAGGGGCTTGTTTTGAGGGGTATTTTTCTCTTTTTCTGGGGGGAAGGTCCCTTCTTTTGCATGTTTAGGGGGTGACCTTGCTCTGGGGGAGGGGGTCTTTACCAGGGGTTAAATTGCTTTATTTTAAAACAAGGACTTTCAATCAATATTGAGCTAACAACAAGAGTTTAAATAGGACACCCGTGTAATTTCTGGAATACAAACACGGCTCCGGCCCTAAGTAGTTCAGATTTTTGAAGTTCAACTATATATATATGTTTATTGACCCAGAAGAAACATCTGGTTGTACCAACCTCCCCTTCAGTGTTAATTTTTGGCAGTAGTAGACATGGCTTTTAACGTTAGGACTGCGGAGATGGATTCATTTATCTCATCCACGCTATGCGGAAGAGATGCAAAATAGTCTAGATGAAGTTGAGAGTTGTTTGGAATGTTCACAAAAGTTACACAATGACTGTTCTAGGGACAGTGAGGGCTGAGTTATTCCTGAAAATATGAAACTATATACTAATAGTACATATTAATTTTCTGGTGTTAAAATGTTCTGTATGTATTAAATAACCAAAATAAAATCATTAATAAGTAATAGACTCGTTTTTATTATAAGTAACTAGGGTTTGAAAATATCATATTGTCGTTATCATTCCTTTTTTTTTTTAGCTACTTGTACAAAATTATATAATTCAGAAATAAAAATATAAGCATATGTCAGTGCATAGCCACAAGATATTTTCCTTTCTTCTGACCAACTTTCAATTTTCAAGTAGGTATTTTATATCTACATTAAAACAGCTACAGTAACACTTTTATAATTATAAAATAAAAAGGAATATTATGTTATTGCATTATTGTATACATATTACATTTTGATAATTTTAGTAATAAATTAATATTTATATGTTTAATACATATACCTTTTGTACTGCAAATATCTTAGTTTAAAAAATAAATATCGAAAATACCAAAATATCATGATATTTTCAGAACAAATATCGGATATATATCGAGCCATATATATCGGCAAACCCTGCAAGTAACATATGATTTTTCTCGAAAAATGTTAAGGCTCTAGTAAAATTTCCTTGAAAAATTTATATTTCAATTAAAAATTCAAAAATACTTTTTCCCATGCTAATAAAAGTTCAAAAACACAATTTAAAAAACGTTTGAAAATAGAGTGGTCTCTGAGACCTTACGTCATCTGTTATGTCCAACTTTTTTCACCTATCCGCTATGGGTTAAACTTCTTAAACTTACATGTGCATTATTTTGTTCAATACAATTTTAATAAATAAAAATATTACCTTATCTCCCTTTCTTTCTTGTATTTTTTTCCCGCCCTTGGTTTCCCTTACAATGCAATCAGGAATACTGCAAAGAAGCTACTTATGGGTGAATGATATGGTAGTCAGCTTCAGTTTGACTCTCCGAGATAGCGGCCTCCCTGGTTTAGATCCTGGGAGCTGCTTGGTCTGAGTAGGAAAGAGGTTGAAAAGTCTGCTGGATTACTAACTGGACATTGCTCTCTTAATGGACATTCTTAATCTGGGTGGTACGGACGATCCATCATGTAGAGAAGGGGTCTATAACCTTTTTTGCTCAAGGCCCACACAGTAAATTTCTGGAGGCAAAGTGTGCAACCAACAATATTTCAGTTCAGTTGGTTTAGTTATTCTTGGTAAAACAAAGCAAAAAGAACAGGTAAGTGACTATCCTCCAAAAAAAATTTTCAATTTAAGTCCCATAAATTTAATTTTTATTACTTTTGGTGACTTTAGAGAAGGGAGGAAAGGGAAAGTTTCGACTCTCCTCTAGGGAAAGGCTGTTGTCCCTTCCTGTCCCCTTAGGCTATGATCGAACTTAGTGAGAGTTTTTGAGTTTTTCTTGGCTTAGTTTTGTTTCTAAAATACTTAAAAAGAAATATACAGTAAAACCTCTCTTAACAGACACCCCTCAAAGGCGGACACCCCTCTTATGCGGACAATTTTTAATTCACCAGTTCTAATGCAAATAACATTATTAAACCCCTGTCCTGCGGACACCTCTCTATCACGGGCAAAAAAATTGTCCCGTTAGTGTCCGCATTAGAGGGCTTTTACTGTATCATCAAATTAAAAAATAGGCTTTTCAGTTTGTAAGCTTCCCATGGAACGCAAAAAATTTATGCATGGACTATAGGTTGGAAATGCATGGTATAGAGAGTACCAAATGGCAGAAGCAAACTCAATTCATGCACTGAGCAAATGTGACTATTATTCTGCACAAAGATTTGAACATTTAAGGTAGCTCCTAGCAGGGATAGTACAATAGACCAGTAGTTGAAGTGCTTGCCCTCATTTCGAAGCTCCCCCCCCCCCTTTTCACTTCATACTTCTCTTTTGTAAATGTTATAAACAGAGTAGAGAAAAGGTCTATGAAAAAAGGAAAAGATAAAAAGCACAACTATCTCCTATCAAGAAATTAAAATGAATAAATACTTTAAAATTAATAGTACTAAAAATAAAAAGTTTGCTTTAAACTTTTAGCTGATAAAATATACTGACTTGTCAACCGGGGGGATTTTGTATTGTGTTTTTCATAATATAAAATGTTTCAATGCGAGTTATTGTGTTTTTTTCCCTGGAGTCAAACAGTCAAATTACTGTTATGTGTGAAATATTTACTACTTGTATATAATTAATTTGTAAATATTATATTGTTTAATAGATATTAATGTGCTTGTACTCCAAATAAAACCGATTTAATAACACTGACAATGCCTTTGGAGCTCTTTATTGTTGAATTTTTACTACTAACTCATGTTGAACTATAATAAAGAATTCCTTAATGTATTGTGATTGACATTTGTAATTCATGTTTTATAATTCACATTGTATGTTTTAACTTTACTTTATTTTATTTTGCTTACTGTGTGTTACGTATGTGTGTTTTTGTTGACAAATCTTATCTTATCTTAAAATTTTAAAAACATGAACCACACGCTTAAGAAGTCTTTTTCAGATTAGTTGAGTATGAGATCAGGGATAAAAGTTACTTCTTAGTTTTATTTAGATATTTTGTCTCATATGAAAACATATTTGAAAACTCATAATAAATCAAACATTAGAAGTTACTAAATGCATTTACTTCAGAAAGCTCTCCCACTCTATAACTTTTCATCAGTTCTCTTGCATCCGCTGAATGGCCAGCATCTTCAAACGCATCAGTAGCATCTTTGCCTACAAGTTAAAATCAATAATTACACACAGCTAAGTTAATTTCTAAAGAAACCAAGTTGAAAAATTTCAGCAAAATAAATGACATTGTTTAAAGAAAGCGAAGACAGCAATATAAACAGCATTCTCAGCAGTTGGAAATAAGTAAAGGAATGTGCCCTCCATGTTATATTCACCAGGGTTTGAAATAGAGCGCGGGATTGCGTGAAACGCACACAAAATCGGTAAATCCCGCCCAATCCAAAGGTCCGTGCGGGATCCCCCCCCCCCCCCGTAAATTCTTAAACTCGATAATGAACCCCATACCTGGAAAGCGGAGAAGATAAAAAAATTTCAAAATCCATTTTCATTTTGGAAAGATGGAAAAAATTTAATAAAGCGTCCATTAATTCAAAACAATTCAAGTTACATTTACGAATTCCGATTCGCTGGCATCAACGCATTCCGATTCACCGACATCAACCGATTCCGATTTGGTCAAAATGTGATCCGAAAGCTGCTGGAAATGATAGTCCATTTTCGAAAAGTATAGGCAGTTTTTTACTTTAAACTTTTTGATCGTCAGAAAAAGACTTTGTGCAGTAGAAATATTATTCTAAACAATGGGGATCGAACCCCATTCGGATAATTAGATCAAGAAAATGGTCTATTTAAAAAAAATAATTGAGTGTATGTGTATGTTATACTTAGTTAACATTTTATTAAAAATGAAATAATAAAATAAAATTGCAAAATTACGGAATAATTATTTGAAAATGTGTGTGTGGGGGGGGGTTGCTATTACACTAAAAAAAATATAATTTAAAAATGAATAAATAGAAAAATGAAATAAAAATGAATTATAAAAAAATTCTAAACAAATTTTCAGAACTTATAAAAATTCTCCCCAAAATTCAAAAAATCCCCCCCTGGAATCTGAAGTAAAGGGGGACATTCCCCCCTAGAAATTGAACCCTATTTTAAACCCTGTTCACAATTTAAATTTATGGACTAATAACACTAGTCTACAAAAAATATCAAAATCTATATATCCACATGGTGTAAAATACCTGATCTTTGTGTAAAATAAGGAGTTGGATTCAAATAAAAGAACTGTTTTTCTATCAGATTTTTTGTTACATACAATTGAAATTTGAAAGAAATGAGCTTACTCACATTAATGATTAACACTAAAAAACTACTTAAAACTTAGCAATTGTTAATTTTTTTTTTCTGTACCAGCCATCAAGAAAATCCCTAATCAGCAAGTATTTTTTCACTTGGGCAGGTAATAAAGCTATTATATATTTTTAAAAGGATCAATATAACATCATTGCAGTTTCCAGTTTCAGGAACGGAAATAGTCACACGGTGATAGATCAAGCAAATACTTAGGGTGCTTGAGAACATAAATCTATACTTTGCTCCTGAAACTGCAACGAGAGGAGCTTTTTACGATGATGTTCCAGCCATCCAAGCAGCCTTGGTACACGTGCTAAAGAACATTCACAAAAACCGAAATTCAAAAGATCTATCGATAGATTTCTTGATTATTCAAAATGTCTTAATGGGTGAAATGGATAGATTTCTTGATATTCAAAATGTCTTAATGGGTGAAATGGATAGATTTCTTGATATTCAAAATGTCTTAATGGGTGAAATGGATCCCATGGGGCCGTCCATTTATCATGTGATTTTTTTTTTTTTTGGCATTTTTAACCTTCCCTCCCCCTTGGTGATACATGATGAGGTTGAAGACTACCCCTCCCTCCCTACTATATCACATGTATTTTTAGTACCTACGAAAAATCTTATTACTCTTTTTAAATATTTATAAAATACAGGTAAAAGTATCATGTAATAATGAAAGACTACAATAACAACAACAAAGACATAATAAAGTAGAGTATCCTCTAACCACAGATTACCAAAACTTTCTTCAGTGCGAACAACTGCTTGCGTGAAACTGCTGCTGTTGCCTTGATAATTTTTTGGCCATCATATACCCCTGCATAATGGGTACAAAATTATTTTTTGTATGGGAGGGAAGAGCCATATCTGTGCCTCAGAGCCAGAATAAAAGTCCAAAAATGGCAAATTTTCAGGTTTTAATTGCTTTATGTAGAATCATATTCTGCATTGATTCATCATAGCATATTTCTATTTTAAAAAATTCTTTATAGATATGTACGAGCGTAAAAGAGCATAAGCCCCATCACACCAGACAAAAGTTTTTTTTTGCTCTCCTGAAAAGCAGCAACAATGTCACACACACTTACATTAGTCACACTCCGAGGTACAGCTATTAAAAGTACAAAATTATTCAGCATGAATTGACATTAATGTATTAGAAAAGGTTCAAAGGTGAGCTACAAGGCTGATAAATGGACTTTCTCACTTAGACTATGATTCCAGGCTTAGAAGGCTAAAAATGTACAGTCTTGAGCAAAGAAGATACCGAGGCGGCATGATTAAATTTATCAGAATGAAAGATGTTACGGGGCTAGCACTGAAAACAGGACACGGGGTCATTGTTTTAAGCTATTTAAATCTCAGGCTAACATGGAGGTTAGGAAAAATTATTATTTTAGCAGGATAGTGGAACAGCTTACCGGAAGAGGTGGTAATGAGCAAGGGAGTAGATAGTTTTAAGAGGGCCATTGATCTTCACTGGGGATTGTAAATTGACTAGGACCAGTCTAGCTGGGCCCAGAGCCTGTTGCTGGTCGTCACTTTTGTATTTGTATTTGAAATAAAATAACTTTTACATGATGGTCAAAAATGAATTCTCTTACCTGCCCAGTCAAAAAGCGGCTCAGGTCCACCAGGGTGCTAAAAAATGTAGATAATTTTAATCAACAACATTTTAATGCACAAATTTAGCAGATTACTGCATACAAGTATTTTGAGGTTTCAGGGAACCTCTTTTTTAATGCAAATAGTGAGCTTCGGATGAAAAGACGTCCGGTAAAGGGCAGTTCTCAAAAGGTGAGAGCAGACACAGACCTAAACTTTGAAGCTTTAACACCAAATAACTTAAGTGTTTTCATATGTTTTTATCCAGTATCTTTGAAGCAAAATCATTTTTCCAAAACATAAATGTGAGTCATTCCACGTCAACTGACCTAATTTTTCAAATCGTCCTCACTCGACCATCTGAGATTTGGAAAAAATTTTATAGAGGCGTAGAGATGCTTTTGAATATAACCTATGCAAATTGTCAGCTTCCTAGATCCAAATCCTGAGATTCTAGGATCTTCGAAAAATGTGATCCAAGATGGCGGATTAGCTTTTTGTGCCAAATTGCCATGTTTACACCAAGTTTACAGGAAATTTTATTACACTGGGAGCCTGAAATTTTAGGCTCTTAAAGTATGTTTGACCCTTAGTATATTCAAGAATCTTTGTGAATTTGAGCTCGTTAGGTTTTGTGTAGCATGCGCGTGAACTTGTGAAAAAGCGCGACGGGAAAATTTTTTCCTGGTTGTTTACCAGGATAAAAAATATGTTACCTACTAGACAACTATGCTTAAAATCTGTTACATATAGACCAATTATTAAATTTCCTATTTAATAATTTTTATAAATACTTGCAGTCTTTTTATGCTTATACATGATGTTCTAGGGGTACATACTATGCAATAAAAACAAAATGAAGTCAAATTTGAAAATTTTAAATATTGCTCTTTTTTGTTCCCACCCTTTGAGGACTACCCTAAAAGCAACGATAATGAACAGAAGACAGTTTAAATAGCAAATTAACAAAATAATCAAGACAAAATAGACAATTTATTACATGATTTTATTTGCACACAAAACAGCCAGAAAGGTTTATCTGTAATGACTTCTTTTAGTAAGTTGCAATTTTTTTTTTTTTTTTTTTTTGCTTTGAAAAACAAAATAAATTTTTGTTTTTCAAAAGGATTTTATTTAAATCTCAAAACAAATCTAAAGGGAGGGCCCGCCGGAATTCTCTAATCTGGCCCCGAATTCGCTAAGTAGCTACGCTTTGCTAAGTAGCACCGCTTTGCTTGCTGTAGAGTAAGAATTCCCAAACTTTTAAAAAATGTTCTAACACTCAAAAGCAGCTTCTCGTAAGCCAGGTGAAACTACAATTTTCATCTTAATTAAAGCTAGAAAAAACTTTCTTCACAAATAACATACCCCTAGCATCCTGTCTGATTTGATTAAATCTTTTGTATCACAGGTGAAAAAAAAAAGCATGATTAAATTGCATATAAAATATTTCATAGAGAATGAGAGACTAACAGATATAAAGTAAAAAGTCCAGGCTGTAATTACAGTGGTATTTTTAAAAGAAAATGTAAGAATTTTTCTTGGGGCTCTACCACATCTGCTGGCGAGAAGCACTAAAATATTCCATAAAAGAAACTAGCATTTTTTTCCCTTTTTTCTTTTTTTTTTTTTTGACAATTGAGAGCAAAAAAAGAAAAGAATAGCACAAAGTTCTAGCTAAAATAAAGAATAAAGCACTGTCTGAATAATCAAGAGTTTCAGCTCAAAATACAACACTTTAACTCATATAAAGCATTTTCAAGGACCCAGAGGAACCCTGAGCTGCCCTCCCTGCTAGACCAATGGTCTGTAATGACTTTAGTAATCTTCTGACAGTGACATACACCTACCCCCACTATTTAGAAGGATAGGATCTGAGAAATTTTGGTTGACTTTCTGCCACCCCACCCA
The DNA here is from genome assembly GCF_026930045.1 of Uloborus diversus. Taxonomy (NCBI): domain Eukaryota; kingdom Metazoa; phylum Arthropoda; class Arachnida; order Araneae; family Uloboridae; genus Uloborus; species Uloborus diversus. The sequence goes on from NC_072739.1 coordinate 155,940,503, forward strand.
AAAATTTAGCCCTAATTTTGGGCTTAAAAAATTAAAATTTGATGTTGGCCCTTGGTCCCTTAAGAGAGTTAGGATTTTTGTAAAATACAGAAGGGAAATGATGGAAACCAAGAAACATGAAGTTTACCTCGTCCATGAATTTTGATACATCATAAACCCCATTATCAATAAGAAGCCACAAGGAATCTGGACTTGAATGTTCTGCAATCTCTTTCAAAGTATACGTCTTGATTTCTTCAGATGGCATTCTGGAAGTTTACCGAAAAGTAAGTGAATTTGTTATTCGTTAAAATGAAATTCAAATGCAATAAAAATAATTCCTACAAATAAGTGAAGCTCAAATACAGGACATTTTAGATTAAAAATTGAAACTTGAAAAAAAAAAAGTTTAACAGAGAAATACACAGCTACACTCAGGGACTGATTTACGGCGGGACATTCGGGGCCCGGGGCACCAAAAGAAAGGGGGCACCAAATTTCTGTCATCATTTTTTTTTAAGCAAAAAGACAGAGTGCAAAAAGACAGAAAAAAACTCCAAAACAGTTTTATGATGGACAATGTGAAGAAGTCACATTAGACTCTAAGCAAAGTTTCAAGGTTTCCTGTTTTTATGTAATCTGTTATAATTTGATTATAAAACTAAAATTCAGAATGTCAGCCTATGATGGCATATTAAGGAAATTTTCTTGCTTGTTTGAATGCGACAAGCAAAATATTCGAGAAAATGCAAAAGATCTTCAAAAATCTTATTCCTGTGATTTGGAGGAATCTTTTCCTGATGAATTAATTCATATTAGTTCAATCATCGGAAAAAGAAAGTTCAGTCACTGAAAAGTCAAAAAAAAAAATCCATAAACTTGGTAAATGGATACTTTTGCCAACATAGATGCAGCCCTGAAATTGTTTTTGACTTTGCCAATCTCCAATTGTAGTGGAGAACGATCATTTTCGCTACTGAAAAGAACTAAGTGTCCTTTGCGTACTCTCATTTCTGATAGTAAATTCTCATTAGCTTTATTATCAATAGAAGGAAGTTGGATCACAAAACTTGGTTATAAGGACATTATAGAGGAATTTACTACAAGAAAACAAAGGAACGCAGAAAGCACATTATGATTTGTTAGAAATAGAATTTCTACAAATATCTCTGCACTTACTTTTGCCCAGGTAACTGAACTTCACGATAATCAACCGATGCTTGTTCGGACCAACGATCCGAGTGAATCGGAAGTGAGTGATCGGATCGGACGTGTGACGTAACAGACTCCAGCCATTGGCTTAGCAGGGAGGCGTCTCTGCCACTTGGTGCATCCTCATTGGTTGCGTGGACGTGAGGGCATTGATGTGAATAATGATGAGGACAGACTATTTAATAGCGATCGGAGCTGAGATTCGCTCTCTCTTTTTAAAGACTCGTTCGGTGATGTCTGTCCTGTAAAAGGTAGCTAGGGTGGAGCTTGTATTGTTCGGCGGATTGCTGACGGTGCTTGGCTGATCGTAGTAATAGATTAGCGAGCCGTATTAGGATGAGCTTAACTAACTTGCTAGTCATATTTAATTAATCTTTTTTACCTTTGGCTTCAGTTATGGTTATACAATTATATTTACCTTTTTTCACGTGTTAATAAATTTTAGTTACTTTTTTTAAAGAAGTCTCTTCATCAGTTATTCACAGAAAGTAGATGAAATGTTAGTTCTTTCACTAACTCTGCAAGAAGTATTACAGTTAACAGGTGATATCATTCATCAATGGTATCAAGAAGGTTATGGGCTATTCCTGCCATAACTGACATTTCACGCGTAAATTTTTTTTTTCAAAACCTTGCTTTCTGTGAGAAAGAAATTGAGAGTGTTTGTGAAGGAGGGGCCGAAGATTTTTGGAATCATATTTTTAAAGAATGGCGTGCTCTAGCATAATGATAGAAAAATTGAAGGACAACTACTCTTCTTGGAGCAGTGATATGAAGTTTGTTCTCATCGACCGGAACCTATGGAATATCGTCACTGGAAAAGAGACCAAGCCCGAAATAAGCACGGATAGAGGGGTTACCGCGAAAGATGTCGCAAATTTCGAAGCTAGGAGACAATCTGCTGTTGCCGTGATATATCTACACATCGGAGACGAATTCAGGAAAATTATTGAGAATACCGAAGATCCCCACGAAGCGTGGAACCAATTGCGGGAAAACTACTTTCCAGACAACAGAAGTATCAAGATGAAGCTCTTTTTGGAGTTAACCTCATCTAGAATGGAAGAAAACGAGAAAATCAACGTATTCGCAGCCAGATTGAGGAGAATTTACAATCGTATGAAGGAGTTCAAGACCCCATTTTCGGAGGAATTTCTGTCATTCCAACTGCTCCGGTACCTCCCATCCTGTTTCCACGGAATTGTCCAGAGTATACTGAGAAGTGATGAAGATTTCATTTTTTCAAAGATTGTGTCCGACCTGGTAGCTGAGGAAAATCGTCTATCTTTGAGAAATGATGATTTCGACATTGAAGCCAAGACAACTTTCGCAGTAAACAAGGACTACAACAAAAGCGTAACGTATTTCCGTTGTCGAAAGACTGGTCATATCAAGAGGTATTGTCCTGAAGCAAAGAGTCGTCCCTTAAGTCCAAGGAGAGGTCGTTCGAGATGGAAAAGGCACGGTTCTCAACGGCGAAGTGATGACCACCACTGTTCTCCATCGGCTGATTTTTGTGAGTATGAAGATTTCTTTTTAAGTGAGGCAAACTGTCTAATGGATAGATCCAGTTCATATATCTTTGATTGTGCCGCCACCCACCACTTCTCAAAGGACAGAGACATTTTTCAGAACTTTGTAGAATTAAGTAACAAAGAAATGGCTGTAGCCATTGAAGGTAAAACATTCCCGATTGAGGGAAAAGGGGATATTTGTTTAAGATTTGGTAAAAGAAAAATTGTTTTAAAAGATGTACTTTACTCCTCCAAATTGAGACAAAATTTAATTTCGGGATCTAAATTTGATAAAGGTGGGGCAAAATTTGAAGCTTAAAATGGTATTTTGACAGTATCAGACCAGAAAGGTGTTATTTTTAAAGCATTTTTAAATAATGGTATATATTATCAGGGGTCGATCCAGCGCGAAATTGGGGCCGCTTTGCGGCCCCTTCACAAAATTCCGCATGGCAAAAGCGACCCCTTTCACAAAATTCTGCGTCGCAAAAGCGGCCCCATTCACAAAATTCCCCATCGCAAAAGCGGCCCCATTCACAAAATTCCGCGTCGTAAAAGCAGCCCCTTCACAAAAATTTATAAAAAGGCAGCCTTTTCACAATATTTTTTAACCGCAAATGTGTACGCATCTACGCGTAAGCCTACCCCTCTTCCTCCTTCCCCCATCTTATCTTTTTGCCTGCTGCGTGAGGTGTTTTTGCTTGAGAGCGTCAGAGGGGGGGGGGGCGAGAGAGGGACGCTTGTGATTGGTGGCTAGCGAAAATCCAAGAAAAATAATGAGCACGTGATAAAGAATTGATTCGATGATTTTCTGCTGTTCCACGAGTGCGAAATGAAGACTGACTCATTTCACGCCACGGCAAATTAATCGCCTATATTCTGTTGGTTTGATTTGCTTCAATGACCAAATACTTCTGAATTAAATATTCCTTTGAATCATTGTGACTTTCAATTGTGTCTTAGTTGCACGCATCCTTCCTTTATCCATATTATTTTGCCAAATTATGCACTTTTAATTCTCAAAAGTAGTTGCAAATTGAAACCTTGCCAGTTGCAGATCTTCTAGTTTTTTTCCTCTTTCTTTTTTTTTTAAATTTTTTTAAAAATATTCTCCTGTTTTTTCAATTTGTTCCTATTTCCTTCAATTTATTTTGAAAAAGTTTAAGGTTCATAGTTGGGGGGTTATCTTACGGAACGGACGAGCAAAATTTCTAAAAATTATTCCCAAACGAAGGTTAAAAAGAATACTCGAAAATCATATATTTTCCTTTTTTAATCAATTGCATAGAAATTCGCATTGAATACTGGCGCATGCTGATGCAAATCGTATTGTATGGCAATTAATTAAATCCTGTTAGTGTATGAGTGACTACGCGGGAAACGCCGAACAACCGATTGGCGAAATTCCCTGTAGTTTATAGTTGATACTGTCCGTTCTCGAAAGCTCACTTGACACGATTGCATTTAATGGAAAAAAAAAAAAGGAGTGATTAGGCCAGGGGTACCCACTTTTTCTCATATTCTTTAGTTTAAAGCGGCGTTTCTTGATCTTTTTTTGAATCTCGGACCGGTAGAACTTCGTCAAAAAATTTCACGGACCGGTAGAAATTTTTATTTATTTTTTTTTCACTAAAATAAACTAATCTGTTTTGTCCTTTTTTTTTTAAACAAATGCCAGAAAGAAAACCCTTCTACTTAAAATAAACTTACAAAAGTTAATTGTAAGATTTTTTTAAATAACTTACACACTTTGAATGTAAAAATAAGCGCAGCTAATTTGTGTAAATTTTCATAAGCGAATGAATCTTATAGAGAAACCACAAAACGTATGCAAAGTAATGGATATATTAATGCATAAAATATCGTATAAAATTAGGAATAAAATTAAAATAAGGAAATTTTATTTTATTGGAAACGGGTATAATTCTTCGAAGACCGGTCAAATTTTCTCGCGGACCGGTGCCTGCGGAGAATTGCTGGTTTAAAATGCATTATTCATTTTTTCTTTCCTGCTATTTTTCTTGTAGACTGTACGCGTAAGAGCAAAAGATAACTTCCAAAGTCACGCTAGTTTGAGCGTACAACATACAGTAAACCAAAAGAATAACGGTATTTTTTTTTATTTTTTTTGTAGTTGAATTTCTAGATTCCTTCTTTTATTGATAAAATACAATGCCAGCTGAAAAATATCGTCGGTCATTCTATTTAATCTTGCTGTCTTCTTAAAATAAATATGAAACTTCCAGATGAGCAATTTCGGAATTTTTTAACGCATGTCTGCTAATGGTGAGCAACGGGAACAGCGCGCAAAGGAAGTTTTATTGAGTGGGATTTTATTAAAAAGTGGCGGGAATCGCGTAATCTGCAGACGATAAATTAAAAAAATGTGGTAATTGTATATTATTCCAGTTCGTTTTCTTTCTCAGTATTAATTTTTCTTTTGTAACAGATCGTCTGCTATCCAGGAGCGCAGACGATATTTTTCGTAGTTAGCTTGTTCGCGCCTTCGCGTGTTTAAGAGGACATTTTTTAGGCGCATCAAAGAATAAATTGATATTCTATTCGATTATAATTTGTGTGGGAGCGGATAATGGATAATTTTAGCGGATAATGGAGCGCTGGAGATAGCAGCCGCAATAATCTCAGTTTGGAGAGATTGTTTGTTCGTTGAAAATTATTCTTCAAGAAATTAAAATATGAAACGAGGACGTCCTGCAACGGGAGGTACCTCCCGAAATTGTGCGTATTATGTTAAAAAATTTCGCTCTTCGAACGTTCGGTCCCAAAATATTGTGAATTTCTTCAAGTCAGCAATCATCACCCCGATAAAATCGCTACCACCACTTCATCATGCAGTAACAGTAACGCAAATGTTCCCGTTTTGGAGTGCTCGGGAAATGCGGTAAAAGATAGTACATCAAATGATAGTGAGGCAGTTCGCGAAAGTATAACGATTTTTGAGGCAGAAAATACTGGAAGTGAATCTGGAGCAACTTCAACTGATGATGATATTGAGATTGAGCCATCAAATAATGATTCAAGCATTGTATTTGAGAGTACAGATGGAAATAAGAAGCATGCAATAAATAAAAAGTACATTGCAAATTATGAAAAGGTGTATAGCTGGCTTTACTATAGTTATTCAGCTAAGGGTTTTTTGTGCAAAATATGTTAATCTTTCATGAATGTTAGTGATTTGAACAAACCTTGAGTAAATATTGGAGTTGATATCAAGAAAAGCTGTCACCCTATAGAGTTTTAAAAAAAACATGGGTGCAGTAAAAATCACAGAGAGGCTGTCAATATACAAAAATCTAGAGCAAAAGAAGGAATTCTCAAAAAAATCTGAAAGTGAAGAGACTGGATATGAAGCAAAAAAAAAAAAAAAAAAACAGAAAATTGATTGGTAAGTTAATTCAAATTTTGTACTTATAATCATGAAGCAATGGGCCATTTTTGAGAATTTTGAATCTCTAGTTAGATTTTTTGGGAGTAAATTTAGATGACAATGAAATGAAAAAACATTTGCTAACTTGTGGTAAGAATGCCACGTATTTATCCCACATTTCAGTTCAAAACATTTATCTTTGAAAATACCAAAATTCAATTGTTTTCAGGAAAATCCTAAATTTTACTTTGATTACGCAATATATATTTAGTATTAATTTGTGTTGAGTTTTGAAATCCAATTCTAAAATAACTTTACTAAAAATAAAATTCTTTTATATGCTGTTTTTATATTTTTATTTCTTTCGAAGATCTTGATTTCCTTACATGCGCCATGGTAAATGAATTTTGCGCATTTTTGATGTTGACTGTACCTTGTTAAGTGGCAAACAAATAAAATTTCTTTATATATTTATTAACATCATTAAATTGCAAAGTTTTACACGAAATACCTACTCTGTAAGAACGTCAAATGTCAAAAAATTAAACGCTGAATGCTGGTGCAGTATTATTTTGGGTTTTAATTACTTTTAAGTTTTTCAAACACATACATTCTTCTGTGTTAAGAAATATGTGATATCTTTGAGTCTGTTCATATTGTATTTATTGGGAGTTATCATTACGTTCAGCAGCATGTGCAATTTTCATTGATCTAAAAGTATTTGAGAGGGGCAAACAGTAAATCTGTTGTGAGACTTTCACCTTAAGAAAGTGTGCCTTGCATATGTATATTTGTAAAAAACAATAAATGTAATGTGTGTCTAATTACGAATAAAATGTTAAGGGTCTTACTTCCCCCCTCCCCCAGCGCATTTTCTCTAGGCAGCTTTCAGGTATTCTTCAAGAACTTGCAATCACCCCTGAAACCTGTCTAAGGCTTTTCTATAACGATACGACAGCTAAAAATGCTTTTATATAATCTTTTCCAAGAAAAAAATCACAAGAAGTCCTTTTTTACAAAAATAAAGAAAATTCACAAAAATATTTTGCTTTTTCACAAAATGGGGACCCAAAAAATAAAACCTGGATCGACACCTGATTATGTAAAACCCCAAAATGTTGATAAATGTTTTCAAAAGTCTAGTCATGACAACGTAAATTTGAAGGATAAACAAAACTCTATGCGGGTGTCCAGCCAGAAGGGCCTTTTAGAATCTCTAATTCTCTAAGCAATATTATCAAGAGATTAGTTGGAGGTCTTTACAACTCCGGACGAAATCTTACGGTAGACAACTGGTACACATCGTATCCGCTGGCTCAAGATCTGTTGAAGAAGAATATAACTCTTGTAGGGACAATAAGAAAAAATAAAAGAGAAATTCCGTCGACTTTCATAGATTCAAGAAGCAGGGAAGTTCATTCATCCTTACTTGGATTTCAAAAGGACACAACAATAGTATCATATGTTCCAAAAAATAATAAAAGTGTTGTTTTACTTTCAACCATGCATAATGATGATTTAATCGATGAAGAGGAACTGGAGATAAAAAGAAACCGGAAATGATAAGCTTTTACAACCTCACAAAAGGAGCTGTAGATGTAGTCAACGAGATGGCTGCATGTTACTCCACTGCCTGAATTTCTAAAAGGTGGTCGATGGTGATTTTCTTTTCAATTTTGAATGTTGCTAATATTAATGCTCACCGTGTATTACTTCTGTCAACCAAAGAACCTTCTGCAGAATTCACGAAACAGAGGCATTTCATCAAAAACTTGTATTGGATCTTATACAACCCCATATGGGTCAAAGAACAGCCGCTGCAGAATTGCATAAAGAGAAACTAAAAAATATCGACTATGCTTCAGAGCAACCTTCTCCAAAAAGGCAGAAAATGTGTTATAAAAGGTGCTTTATGTGTCCCAGAAGTAAGGACCGAAAAACAAAATCTGTTTGTAACAAATGCTACAACAATGTTTGTAAAGAACATGAAATATCTATTTGTTTGAAATGCAAGGAATAAATTCATGTAAGTACAATAAATTATGTTTTTCAATGTGATTTATACATATAATTGATTAAAGAAAGTGATTTTACTTTATATAAAATTAAATGTTGAAAAATCCCTTTAAAAGTAGATTTTAAAAAATAATAATAATCTGGGGTGTAGAACACCCCTTGCGCGTTTTCGCGTGCGCTGACGGGTTAACTATCATAGTTTCTCCATCTGCGACTGTAAAAAATTTTCTTACATGAAAATCAGGAATTTATTTTAGAGTTTTTTCCTATCAAAATAATATCCAAAATTACTTTCATATTTTTTTTTTTTGGGGGGGGGGGGCATATTTGTCAGTACCCCGGGGTACCCAAGTGTGTAAATCGGTCCCTGGCTGCACTTGCTAAGAAAAAGGAATCACAAGTGGTTTTAATGGACGCATAAAAAAATTTCAAGCTAAAAGATTGCAGTTTCTACTTTATATTTAAGTAGTTTAAGCAATAAAAATAATATGAATCATTTCTTACGTGACTTCTTCCGTCTTCGGCCAAAACGGATAAACAAAAATCACTGAAAATCGGTCAATGCAGGAACGATCCTGACAGATAAACGGGAGGCAACCCTATATTTTGGCGCTAAATGATATCATTCTCAGACTTGGCGACAAGGATTCTTCCTGTACCTCGTGCGTGGTTTAAATAATGGCTTGAAGAATGTAGTAATGAGAAATGTGTTGATGTATTTATTATGATGAGATTTTTACAATTAGATATGCATGAAAGTAAGTGAAACATTTTCTTGGATGTGACTATATTAAGTTGTATCTTTTTGTTTTTTTTATTTTGAAAAAGAGCGTGTTCCTTTATTTATGCTTACTGTCTGACCACGGATTGTATGGAATGACAAACACCGTTTTACAGCCGGAAATGGATAAATTTATTATTTTTTACCGATGTCAGCTTTTGCAGAAGCAGAGTCTCATTCAAATGAGCGGAATACGCGCTTCAAATTTTTACTTTTCCCCCTTATTCATATATAGATTCGTTGATCTGGACGTTTGAAAACCATGCAATCTGTAATTGGACAGTACAACGGTCATGAAATTAAAAGCATGTATTAAGATTTATTATGGCTAGGCCTTAGGTTTGTTTCTAGATTATCATTCTGTGCATCTGTACTTTCAATCCGGACAAAATTTATATTTATTTATGCCATAATTAGACGTCTTTCAGATATCTAATATAATATGGGAAATTGTTGTTAGACGTTAGCTTGCATAGGTGTGCATTAAATAAACGTTTCTCATGTGCTTGAGATTTTTGCTTCCCCCCCCCCCTTGGATAATCGAAACTATTAGGCTTCTTTTAATTTCCCGCCTAAATTACCGTACATTTCTTTAAGACGTCCTTAAGGATTCTTCCTGTAAGCGTTATGCATGTATTCACATCATTAAACGTTTATCCTTTGTGAAACATTAGATGTTTCCTTTTCCTTGCATAATTAAAGCTACTGAGTTGCTTAATTATCCAAAATTAACAATCATTTTTCTCAGACGTGTTGACTTTTGTCAGAATTGTTCCTGTCAGCCTTTAGCGTGCGTAGAAATCTGTTATCGTGAGTAAATTGTTTAATTTCCTTCATTTAGTAAAACCATTTTGATGTATAATTTATTTAACTACTGCCAGAATTAAATTTATTCCTGTCATGTATTCTTAGGGGCAGATTCCTCCTGTTAGCCATTAGCGTGCAAAGATGGGTTTCTAATGAACGCTATTGAAAATTGTACTGTAAAGCATTTTTGTTCCTTGAATAATTAGGAATATTTAGCAGCAAATTTAATTTTCTGCCAAAATTAACTTTCTTTCAGATATCAAGTCTTAAGTAAGTATTCTTTCTGTCTCCTGTGTAGTTGAGCATCAAATGACTTCATTCTGACATTTATTTTCTTTTCCTGTTGCATAGTTGAAACCATTTAGGGCCATACCTCCGTCACATGTGGGACAAAAATAGGCTTAAATTTCATTAACATTTCGTCATATCTCTTAATATTTTAATGAAACTGGGGTAAGCAATTTTTTTAATCTTTAAATTTGATACAAAGATACTTCTGAAACAATTTTGTTATTTAAATTAAAATTTATTTACATGCGTCGCGTGCGGGACATCTAAAGTCAACCTCGGGTAACTTGCTTGTGGATAAGCTAATATTTTTGCTCTATTAATACAGCAATGACGAAAGAAATTGCAGATTTTGAAAGCTATGGTTCTAATGTAAAGGAAACATATCTCCTAAGTTTAGAAATAATTATTTACACCATTGAAAAAAAAATAGGTCTATGCCTATTCCATTGAAAATGGTCATTTTGTCCCGCACGTGACAATTTCTGTATTTCATAAAAAATAAATAATTTTTGAAGAAAGTTTTGGCTAAAGAAGTCACACATGCATTTGTGATGTCTTAAGCAACAAAATTTTGTTAATTATCCTTTTAAATTATTATTTTTTATGAAATATACGAAGCGTCACGTGCGGGGAAAAAATTACCGTTTTCCGTGGAATAGCCCTTTAACTGTTCAATTTCCCGGCAACTGGCAAAATATTTTTTTCAAAAATTAACTCTTTAAAGGTTCTTCCTGTTAAGTCCCCTTTCCTTCAACCATCATATCTTTTCTTCTTGTTGAATATTCTCTCTATTAGCCTTCCCAGGTGTGCCAAAAATGAACATTTATTAATTTTCATATTCTTAGTGTCAGAAATCAGTATGCTGTTTAATTTACTGTCAAAATTCATGCATTTTAGGTTTTATTCTTATCCAAAATTATAGATGTGTAACAAATAGGTGTTTATCATGAGTAAAATACTTATTTCCTAATCCTTACATAATTGAAACTATTTAGCTGTTTAATTCATTACTTAAAATTATGCCAGATTTTTAATCTCTACTGAACTTTAACTTTGTCTAGCAACAAAGATTTTTGTAGTTTGCTAAGAGCTAAATTATTTAAGCATGAAACACTGTTCTATTAAATTAGTAGGGCACCTGGTACATTTGTCAATAGAACCTGAAGTATAAGTTCATCTTTCAGTGAGCAGTCATTGTTAGAGCAATGATTGAAATCTTTGAGATTGTGGGTTTTTCACTGGTCAGTCATCAGTTCCATGTTCATCTGATGCACAAAATTCTTGCGGACAGGTGTATAAAAATGCTTTATTTCAGTGTGCCCAAAGTTTAATGTTCTATTTGTATTATGAATACATTTTTCGCTTATTGTTTATTTTTCAGCATGGTTCCTCCATGTTAGTTTACCAAGATGGCAATTATTTGATCCTGAATAGCGAGAAGATGGATGATTTCATGGAAACTTAAGCACGACACTAGTTGAATTTAGACTTTGCATGACAGTTACTTTATTAAAGTCTGCTGCAAAGTCTTAATTTTGCTGGTAATAATGCTTTAACTGGACCTTTCAATGAACAAGAACAACCATTAGAATCTTTGAAATGGTGGGTCTATGCTTTGCAGTCAGAAATCAGTATTAAGTTCATCTGATGCACAACTTCCTGTGGGATAAGTATAAAAATAATTATTTCAATGTGCCCAAAGTTAAATGTTCAATTTGTATTGTGAACTATGAATACATTTTTTGCTTATTGTATATTTTTCAGAAGGGTTCCTCCATGTTAGTTTACCAAGATGGCAATTGTTTGATCCTGAATAACAAAAAGATGAATGATTTCATGGAAACTTAAAGCACGACACTAGTTGAATTTAGACTTTGCATGACAGTTACTTTATTAAAGTCTGCTGCAAAGCCTTAATTTTGCTGGTAATAATCCTTTAACTGGACCTTTCAATGAACAAGAACAACCATTAGAATCTTTGAAATGGTGGGTCTATGCTTTGCAGTCAGAAATCAGTATTAAGTTCATCTGATGCACAAACTTCCTGTGGGATAAGTATAAAAATAATTACTTCAATGTGCCCAAAGTTGAATGTTCAATTTGTATTGTGAACTATGAATACATTTTTTGCTTATTGTATATTTTTCAGAAGGGTTCCTCCATGTTAGTTTACCAAGATGGCAATTGTTTGATCCTGAATAACAAAAAGATGGATGATTCCATGGAAACTTAAAGCACGACACTAGTTGAATTTAGACTTTGCATGACAGTTACTTTATTAAAGTCTGCTGCAAAGCCTTAATTTTGCTGGTAATAATGCTTTAACTGGACCTTTCAATGAACAAAAACAACCATTAGAATCTTTGAAATGGTGGGTCTATGCTTTGCAGTCAGAAATCAGTATTAAGTTCATCTGATGCACAAACTTCCTGTGGGATAAGTATAAAAATAATTACTTCAATGTGCCCAAAGTTGAATGTTCAATTTGTATTGTGAACTATGAATACATTTTTTGCTTATTGTATATTTTTCAGAAGGGTTCTTCCATGTTAGTTTACCAATATGGCAGTTGTTTGATCCTGAATAGCGAGAAGATGGATGATTTCATGGAAACTTAAAGCATGACACTAGTTGAATTTAGACCTTGCATGACAGTTACTTTGTTAAAGTCTGCTGCAAAGTCCTAATTTTGCTGGTAATAATGCTTTAACTGGACCTTTCAATGAGTAAGAACCAATAGAATCTTTGAAATGGTGGGAATGTGGCTCAAAGTTGAATGTTCAATTTGTTTTGTGAATTATGAATACATTTTTTGTTTATTAGTGTATCTATTTTTCAGAAGGGTTCCATGTTAGTTTACCAAGATGTCAATTGTTTGATCCTGAATAATGAGAAGATGGATGAGGTTATAAAAACTTAAAGCACACTAGTTGAATTTAGAACTTGCACAACAGTTACTTTATTGAAGTCTGCTGTGAAGTACTAATTTTGCTGGCAATAATGCTTTAAAACCGACTTGTTAAAATTCAAGTGCATTCAACATCAGTCATATAGTGTAGTCTAAATATATGATTCTTGTGTCTGATGTAATAAAAAGCATTTACAGAATTAATATAAAGGGATGTTGTCACTTAATTTATGACTAAAAACCTCATTATAAATGCTAACATTTTTTAGGCTAATTTTCCTCGAGATAAAAAGTTTGGTTTGAACATTTTTACTTGGTCACAGATATATTTTATTTCTGGTACAATTATTTTGCTTAGAATTGTAACACAGCCGGCTTAAAAAAAATCTCTGTATTCTATTTTAAAACAAATTATTGCTGTTATCATACCAGGAATGAATATGCTTCTCTAAGTTATTCCTGTAGTTAGCTCAGTACTCTAAAGTTTTTCCTGGTGCAAAAGTTTCATAAATGTCAAAAGAAAAACATTTACAAAACTTCTTTGGCATGCTGGCATTAAAACTTAGAGATCACTATCTGTAATTTTATGGTGTAAGAAATTAGGGGTATGAGGAAAGTAGAAATTAAGCAAAGTATTCTAGTGAGGAGAATCAAAAGAAAATGAGCATTAAATCAACATTGCATTTTAAGTAAAAGGTATCAGCAAAACTTAAGTGTATAATAGTAGTGGTATATATGCTTTATGTTATTGATATGTTTCAAAAATCCCGTCAAAGCAATGACATATATTGTTTTTTTTCAATTATGTATTTAAATATTAAATTTCAAAGCTATAGTTAAAAGAGAAAATGATTGTCTTTCTTTGGGTCAAATATATTTTTCTTGTACTTTAATTTATTGTTTTCTACAAAAGCACTATATTAGTAGTTAATGGTAAAAATAATATAGTAGTTTGGTAACAAGTTTAGCATGATAGTCATTAGGCATGTATTTTCCGTGGGGATTTTAAAAAGATCATCCTTTCAAATTAACAGAGGAGTAATTTTAAGCTATATTCATATTTCAATGTCAAGAACATTTGAGCAAGAGCATTAAAAATATTCGCACCATGCTGAATAAGTGCTGAAAAGCATGTGGAGACATTCCTCAATTTATCATACCATCTAATTTTTATGAATGTTTTATTCTGGATTTGGTTATATGCTGTAATTGTGTTTTTTAGTGTTAGCATTTAAACAACACACATTACAGTTATAAATGGGTAATTTTGCTTCTAAATTAAAATAAAACCACAGCATTATATTTTGCATATGCTTCACACTTAGCAGGTTTTATTTTATAATACAATCAATGTAATTGACGTTCGATTTTAACAAATTTACGGTAGTACATTCGTCCCTCGAATAACACGGTACTTGCACAACACGGTTTCGATATTACACAGTACGAAACTTCAATTTAATACTTCATGGTGTTGATATAACACGAAAGTTATCTTTAATAAAGAAGACATTTCTTTTTTGTTTAATACATTCTGTTAATGTTTGATAACTCTAATGAGGTTTTACTTTGTTTTTCATGAAACTTGGTTTGGACATAACACGATAGACATGCTTTGATTTACATTATTTCTAAGTCTCGTATAACACGGTTTCGATACAACACGATACATATTGACATGATTTTTACTATGTACATGATTAATTAGTGTAAAAAATATGTTAATAAGTTTAAAAAAATCTCGTATAACACGATTTCGATACTACACGGAACGAATACGAGAGACGCCTGTATATTTACAAGAAAATTATTCTGCTTTATATATTAAATAGTTTTATTAAGAATAATATTTAACTTTATGTTTCACATAGAGTTTTATTAAGAGTTTGTCAAATTTTAATCTATTCAGAATTCTATCATGTATCATATGAAACACACTACTTGGAAAATTCTTTTCTATTTTAAACAATTGTTATCGTTTTTTTTTTCTCCTTAATCCGTTTGCTATATGAACATTTTCCTGTATTAAACGTTTTTTTTTTTTAATTACTAAAAAGTCATAGTTTTGAATCTTTTTTTTTTTTTAATGAAGGCTGTTTTGATTGTTCAAGCACCTGACAGGCTCGTCATTTCAAAAAAAAAAAAAAAAAAAAAAAACAAGGGAACGATGCGGAAAATACTCAGTTTCTATTGCAGGAGAAAATCAAGAGTATGGAATTTTTAAACGGGGAGGGGGGGGGTGCACCCCTAGTCACGTTAATTTAATGTCTGTTAATCATGGAGTAGGAGAGGATAGGAATTTTTTTAGTTTGTCAGTTTGAACATACATTTGCCCTTTGTATACTTATATGCAGATATTATATAAATTGGGCTAAGTAAATAACTTAATGAAGTAGTAACTTGCTCCTTGCCTTTTCGCTGCAATAAATTAATAAATAATAGTTTAACGTAACAAATCGGTGGGTAGCCTTAAGTCCAGGTAGGTTGGCGTTTTCTTTGAAGTGGAAGGGGGGAAAAATTCTAACATATTCTCTATTAGGGGGCAGCACAATCAGAAATATTTTTCTGCGGTCCTTCATTTCGAAATTTGACATGGAGGGAGGGGGGGGTGCACTCAATGGGAATTGACTTTGGGAAAATAACGAAAAACACGCCCGCTATCCACTTATAACTAATAAAAAGCATTATTCTTCCAAAGCAAGGGGGACTTTCGACCTTCCTCTCTTTCTTCCACATGGAGGGGGGGGGGGGGGGCAAGTGGGGGCTCAAGCCCCACCTTGAAAATTAGAACTTCCTTGCTTTTAGTACTTTTTTTCTAGCAAGAAAGTAAAAACATTTCTCTAGCCATTAATGAATAAATTATTAAAAATGTCAAATTTTAATAACTCGAATCTGTACTGAAATCGGTTTCTATGCGGAAAGTATCTTACTAAACCATGGAAAAAATATATGACCCCCTCCCCCTTAAAATTTTGCTTATGCGCGCCCATGCCCCGAACCCCCTAAATGACGACGGATTTACTTGTGGCTCATTAGCAATCTTCGTGTTTTCATAAGCACTCAAGGATTAGTGAGAATTGCTTGAGACTCAATGATGGTGCTCCCCCCCCCCCTCCCAAAGCCCAATATCTAAGGTTGTGCTTCTGTTTTTGGGCGTCCACTGATGTCCTGTGAATTTCTTCATTTGCAAGGAAGTACTACTTTTGCTATTTACTCACGTTCTTAATAAGTCGTACATATCATTTTATTACCAATCGCTGAACTCTCAATATTTATTGCCACAGTATCCAACTATTTATTGCTGCTTTTTCCAAAGCTTATGCATAACGGCATGGGGTTGGAAAAGCGATATACAGTTCATTTTGACACAAAAGTTAATATTGTTTCTCTTGAAAGTTGCGTATGCTGTATCTATGTTACAAAAAAAGAAAAGAGAGAAAATATTAAAATTTTTAATGAACCATTTCTAATGAAAAATGTTACAATTATTATTTTGCAGAAAAAGTTTGCAACATTACTGCATCTAGGGGTTCCCCCCTCCCCTTAAGAGCAAGGGTGCACCCTCTCCAAAATAAGACCCCATAACAGAGAAAATACCACTCGAAATACCCCCCCCCCATAACAGTTTCGATGGTGCAGTGCGCCATGACCTCCCCAAGGTGGGTACCCCTCTGCATCTATGTGTTTCGTAGTTGTGCCCTCCCCCAATCGGGAGCAGCACCCAGGATACCCCTTAAAATTTCTATGGTACGGTTCGTGCCACGATCCCCTTTGAGTGGGCACTCAAGGGGGTCAATTAATATGTTATCAAAATTAAGGTAGTTAGTACAACGAGGCGGCCTCCGTAGCTCTGTGGTAGAAGCTTCGTCTTCCAAGCCGAAGATCGTGGGTTCGATTCCCGCTTGTGCCTTGAGTGTTGTAAATCTTTCCTGTGTGTGTGTCCGGAGGCAAGGCGCTTGGCACGCAGTCCTGTATCTATGTGAAGCTGTCTAGCTTCTATATAAATGGATAAATAAAGTGCAACGAGTGGGACTTCAGAGCAGGCAGCATGATTGAAATTTTTAGGGAGAGGAGGGTTTGCTAAAATTGTCTTTGTCGTGTTTAGGGGATCTCATTTTGGGGATGCATTTGAGGATAAGGGGACGTCATTGTTCTTGAGGGGGAAGAGGAACATCTCTGATTTAGGAAAGATTTTTTTGGTGCAAATGGAATTTCATAAAAAAATGCGAAAAAACTGTAACGTCATTTAGTTTGTTTTATTATAATTCAAAATATATAACTTTAGAATACAGAACGAACCAGTTTATTTTCTTAAACTAATTTGCATTTAATGATGTTTACTATTCTTGAAAATACCAAATACATGAAAAAAAGTACACTTAAAATCGGAAAGAACATACTCCTTCAGGAAGTGTTTCCAAAAAGGAAAAATAAACTGCAACTGTATTGCTTATGGTATCGCACTTTTTTTTTGGCATCATGTTCGTCATGTTGATAAGAACTCGCCTTGAAATAGATGAAGTCGCCAATATGGTAACCATGGACCCAGGATCGTTCCTGCATTGACCGACGTGTAAAATCACTTATCTGATGATCACAGCTATGGCCACAGTGATGTAGTCTAGACTTAACAATTTTGGTTGCGTTCGACAAACCTCACCGGTCTACCGGTAAGTAACCAGTAACTAACCGCGTCGTTCTATGATTGACCGGTTACTGCAGCGGTTACTATTCTAAGCAGTTGATTGGTTGACTGGAGCACGTGATCATTAGTTGTCTCATGATTAACTAACCGGTCGCTCTCGGTCGTGCTCGTCGAACGCACTCCTAGTAAAATTGATATTCGCAAACTGATTTTGGTAAGAAAAACGGCGTGGTTTTCCAAAATAAGAGTTCTTAGGGAAAATCTATTTCTAAGCAGAGCATACCTGTTCCATTGTCTTTTTTTTTTGTAGCATATTTTGGTAAAAGATATCGGCAATCATGTTCCGTAAAACTGTAACCGAGATGGTTGTCATAACAACAAGTTATTAGATTACAGATGATTCTTGAAGGAAATATGCCGCTTTTAATAGGAGGAAAAGATGTGAATTGGCGTGAAACAAAGCAAAAAATAAATATCAATGTGCATTTTCGAACTCGAGTAGAAGCAAAAGTTTCGGTTCTTGCAACAAGCAAATATTTAAAAGTAAGTATTTAAAAGATCAAACTTATAATTTTTTTTTTAATGAGGCAGAAAGTAGCAACAAAAACACAAGTTGAAAGAAAAACTTTAAAAAGTATGCTTCTAGAACTAACTTGTATTTATTTTGGCTTTTAAACTGAAGAAGTGTCTGCGCATGCATCTTCGAAACAGTCGTAAGATTTCCAAAATTATTTGTGCATGAGCACAGCTTTTTTTTTTTTTTGGCTAGCTAATTTCTGAATTTGCTCCGCAAATTTGACTCAAAGAGCTTGCAGAAAACGAATGAAGCTTTAATTTTTTTTCCTCAAAAGTGTGTGAGTGTGTGGTTCTTTTCTTCCCCCTTTTTTTTTCTTTCATTTTTTTTTTTTTTTTTTTTAATTTCATTTAAATGTGGGTTGCAATAAAATAGCTATTAAATTCTTTGCTCCAAAAGTTGAAAATAAAGTATAAAAAATGATTTTCAAATCTAAAGACGACTTCTAAAAGACTGGTTCGTACTAAAAATTTTGAAACAAAACAAGTAATGGTTTTTGTGATTATAGGGCCGGCGGAAGAAATTTTTGCGCCCTGGGCGAAACTGAAATTGGCGTACTTACCATATATATAGAGAAAAGCCTCCATTAAAATGAAAGTAAAAATAAAACATGCTTTCTTCAGTTGTCTTGCGGGAGCAGTCGTCTGGTCTGAAGCACTCTTCAAATTGTTAGATGGAAAACTATTTCACTTTTTTTTTAAAAATTATTTATGAGGAAAACTAGTTTTATTTTTGAATTAAAATAATTCATCCAGAAAATTATAAATTCTATTCAGTAACGCAACAAGAGAAGAGCCTATACGGCCCATATGCCTCCCCCCTCTACCCTCCCCCCCCCAGAATGTTGAGTTGAATGTTTTTCTAAAATATTCTTCATTATTGAAAATAATAAGACCGCGTCTTGGAAAAATGAAGTGATTTTAATAAAAAATAATAATATTTTTGGGGAAAATGTTCATTTCTTCCAATAAGAAATCTTCAAATTGCTCATTTTCATTTGTTGCATCTTATTGGTGAGCTAATTGTTCCCTTCCTCGTGATCTCTTTCAATGTCACAAAATTTCCTAGGAAGAGTCTCAAACACTTAACGACATCGAAATTCGTTTAAAATTGCGTTTTTGGAACTTTAATTTCGAAAAATTGTCGGTCCTAACGTGGCCAAATATGGTCTTTCAATCATGCTTTTTAAGTCTTCAGTTCCAGATAATATTCGGACTCCCCCCCCCCCCAACAAAGATCATCAAAATTGAATTTTTAAAACTACACTTACGAAAAATTTCAGTGGGAATGCCTCTAAACTCCTACCCCTAATATCATGGAATGTTGCTTCAGTTTTCAAAACTTCATTATCGAAAAACTTTTTAGGGGGAAAGCTCCAATACCTCCCTTTTTGTAATATGGTAAGAGATGGATAGCAGGGTTGTGTAATTTAGAATGCATTAAAGCTGGATCTCTTTTGGTGCCCCCTTGATCTGACGCTCCGCGCGGTCGCCCGTATTCCCCGCAGTGTTGCCAGATGGTCAAATCCAGATTTCCCCAATTCCCTTACAACTTTTCTCCAAAAAGCGATGTTTTCTAACAAAATTCTCCAAATTCAAAAATTATTTTTCCACTAATATTTTCATAAAATGAATCGATTTCCTCTAATATTTTTGTGACTTGAAAAAAATTTTTTCCCTCAAATAGCCAAATTTTCTTATAAAATTCCTAAACTTTTTTTTTCTTCCCATTTTCTTTCTTTCTTTTTTTTTTTTTTTTTTTTTTTGTCTTCTTTATCTTTATCTTTCTTTATCTTTACTAATAATAAAGCTGAAAGTCTCTCTGTCTGGATATCTCTCTGCCTGTCAGGATCTCTAGGAAAATTATCATAAGCTGGACGAGTAAATTACCAAGCTAATGTGGAACCGTAACGTGGACAAGCCAATTGGCGAGAAATTCATTATGCATTATTTGTAAATATACAGGTTAACCAAAAGACCTTGCGCCTGACCGTGAGATAAGAAATAGCCAAATGTTTTTTTTTTCCCCTACTTGAATTTACTACTCTGCTTCTGTATGTACATTTAAACTGTGATTGTTGTATATATTTATCTAAGAACATTCTTCATCACACTTATTTTTACCTGTTTCACGTATCAACTAGTTATTCACGCAGAACATTAATGCGAATTCCGTAGCATAATATTCCACAAAATGCGAAATGCGAATTCCATAAAGTTGAGCAAAGCTAAACCAACGCTGTTTGATACAAACAATGTAACTACTACTTCTTGATGTGAATCTGAATACGAAAAAAATTCTTCTTTTTGCGAGAATTCCCCCTCTCCCCCAGGTTTTCCCCAAGAAAAAAGTTTTTCCCCAAAGAATTCCCCTCAAAACTCATGTCCCCAAAGTTTCCCCATAGAGCACCAGATTTCCCCAAAATGGGGAAATTTCCCCCAATCTGGCAACACTGATTCCCCGCCCCTTTCACTGGAACTGTTTGATTACAACACTCAAAAACCGCAAATGAGCTTAATATCTTAAATATTTTGGCTAATTCTAAAGCAGCCAATAAAATTTAAATTAAAAAATGAGAGGAGAAGAAATATAGGAGGTATATAATGGGTATTTATACAAAGCTGTATACCACCTATTTCTTCTCTCAATTTTTAATCTTAATTTTATTAACTGCTTTAGAATTAATCTAAATAAAAGTTACTAAGATTAACTGCAATTTTTGGGCGTTGTAACCTAGGAATCACATTTACTTATTTTAATTCATACTTCTTAATGCGAACCAAGCTTATAGAAATAGTCTTTAGATTTAAAAATTAATTTTATATTTTATTTTAAAGTTTTTTCTTCTGAAATTTATTTAAGATTAACTTTTTATAAATTTATAATATATTTAACTGTTATACTTATTCTTAAATGAAAAGTCAAAACTTATATAAAGATAATTTATAAAAATTGAATGAAACATATCACCTGCTTTCACATGCTGATGGGCCATTCCACGGAAAACGGTAATTTTGTCCCGCACGTGACGCGTCATATATTTCATAAAAAGTTATAACTTCAAAGGATGCTGAACAAAATTTTGTTGCTTAAGAAATCACAAACGCATGTGTGGGACTTCTTAAGCAAAAACTTTCTTCAAAAATTATTTCTTTTTTATGAAATATAGGCACTGTCCCGTGCGGGACAAAATGACCGTTTTCAATGGCATAGACATATACATTTTTTTTTTCAATGGTTTAAATAATTATTTCTAACTTAATGAGATATGTTTCCTTTACGTTGGAACCATAGCTTTCAAAATCTACAAGTTGTTCCGCCACTGTTGTATCAATAGAGCAAAAATATTAGTTTATTCATTAGCAAGTTACCAGAGGTTGACTTTGGATGTCCCGCACGTGACGCATGTAAATAAATTTTATTTCAAATAACAAATATATTTAGTAAAAATATAATTGTGTCAGGAGTATCTTTGCATCAAGTGTTAAGATTAAAAAAAAATTGCTTACCCCTGTTTCATTAAAATATTAAGAGATATGACGAAATGTTAATGAAATTTAAGCGTATTTTTGTCCCACACGTGACGGTGGAATGGCCCTGATGCTTGAAATCATATGCATAAAACATAATTAATTATATTTTTATTTTAATTATTATTGATCTTGATTAATTAATTTTAATATTTATCAAAATTTCATGCTTATTTATTAACAATTATATCATATTTGAAATATACAGTCGGATCTCGATAGCTCGAATCTTCCTTCTTCTCGTTCCGTTGGATCCCAAACTCTTGAGACTGTGGTGGGAACTTCCCATAACTCGAACTACCAGAAACGCGAACGTTTAATCCGGTCCTTTGGAACTTCGAGTTATCGTGAGTTCACTGTAATTGAGTTATCTACAGTATTTACTGGAAACTGAAATTGGCTCGTTCAAGTTTTCTAAGAGATTCATGTAATTTAGAAATTTATTTGAGAGTAAAATTTGCTGTTTAAACTCTTTTTTTATATCCTTCGAATAAAAATCAAAACAAAAAATATTAAAAACAGTTCAAAATTTTTAACCGCCAAGTCTGATCTAGGGTTGCCGTGCAGTTGCAGAACAACACCAACTAAGATATCGTCGCAACAACATACTATTTTCAATAGGAATAAATCCGTTTTTGCATTCCCAAGGTATCCCTGTTCTGCACTAAAGTAAAAAAAAAAAAACTTTATTAGTAGTTGCATTTAAAATTCTAATTTGACCCCCTCCTTCCCTAACTGTTGCAGGTAAATTCCTCACCTTGGTTTTGGGAGTGTTTTTTGGCCGCCTCCGTAGATCCGTGTTTCAGCGTCGTGAGAATTGACAACGATACCGTCTCGTTTGAACTTAGGAAGAAGATCCCAGCACATTGGAATCAGCTGGAAGATTCCCGAAAAGGTAAAAACAAGTGGAATAAAGTATTTTTTTAATTATTTCTGTTACACATTAGAGTATTTCTGTTATCTTAGTTCTCATTAAAAAGTACGAAATAAAGCAGCCAATAAAATTAAAAAATTGCGAGAAGAAATACAGGCTATATAGTAAAAGGTATTCGCACCGAGCTGTATGCTGCAGTGGGCAGGTAAATGGTTGTATCTACATGAATGAGTTTTTGAGATATTTGAAGAAACGCGTTTTTCATCCTCTCAAACGTCACCAAAATGTATATTTCACTAGAACAGTCGTGAAGTCATGGGAATTACATTGGCGTTGGAAAGAATTGGTCTAACATGTGACGATCAATAGCACAGTTGGGTTAATGTAAGGGCAAAAGCCTACTGAAGAGATTCGCTAAATACGGAAATGTTGTTAGGAGAGGGAGACAATATATTCAACGGGCTTTTGAAAATATTATAATTCAATGGACAAATTTACGTGATACTATGACAGTTGAAAAATGATTGTGGCAAGAGAAATAGAGATACAAATACTTTACAGATGATTAATGTTATTCGGAACTCTAGCGCTCGAATACGCTACCTTGCGGTGATTTACAAAACTGCCGATGAAACTAAAACATTGGCACGTTGCGTTCCACGTGTGTCTATTGACGTAAACACAGGCAGTTTGTTCTGAGTATTTATTAACGCAATCGATGAGTCTTAGTTTGCTTTCAGCTACAGAAATTAATTCCTCCCTTAGTAGTATTCTCGAGCTTCTCAAAATAATGTTAGTTTTCCTTATTTCCTTCTAAAATATGAGTTGATTGAAAATGGTGAAAGCGAAAACTGGTTTAACAAACTTGGATAACGTTATACAAGGTAAAAATTTTTATTGTTTTGTATGAATTTGTAAGAATATGAGTTTTTTTTAATCTTAAATTAATTTAACTAACCATCTTTTACAGCAGCATTTAGTTGGAATGGACGGTATGCAAAATATTTTCTTGAATATATTATCGTAGAACAAAATGAAAAATGTTTCACCGAGAAAGAATTTACTTTATTCCTTTTATTCTCAGCTGAAGGGTTTCGCCAAATTTGTTTAGGGTTATAGTTTTAGTATTGTGCGAGCAAAGTAGCCTTGGCGAGATTTCGCGTTTTTAGTTAAACCCTTTTTAATTTTTATCATGAGTGGAATAAAATGGTAGTAAGATTACAGAATTCGATAAGTAAAAAGAAATAATGGTCAATCAACTGAAAAGAAAACTACCACCATATATCCGTAAGAATTCTGCAGATGATTTGCATAACTTGACATAATTAAATCGTAACTCAGAAATTAGAAAAATCGAAACAGAAAAATTTTAAATTAACCGATTCGGGAATTCGAGAGAAATAACTCAGCAACAAATGCAAAACAATAAGCGCTAGCCAAGCAAGGCAAAGAAGTATCATCTTCTTTCGATAATAATTTGTAATGTCATATTGAATTTTCTAGCATTAATTGTTGTTCTTCTCAGGCCACAATTATTATTTAGTTTTATCAAGAATTGATAAATATCGAATCAAACATCGTGGAAATAGCTGCTTAGAACTACGAACTACGTAGTTTGCATTAATCTTTGACGTTTAGTAATGCTTCTTGAATTCTCATTTCTTTCTACGTGGGCCAGGCTATCCACAAGACTTTGAAAATTAATTTAAAAAGAATAAAGCGAAAAATATCATACATACGAACAAAAATCACAACACTTTTAGCATTTTCTTCGTTACCACATGCGTTTGTTTTAGTTTTTAAGTCGGCCATTAGACAGTGATTGCAGTGTCCCCTATAGTTCGTTGGAGTTGCGAAATTCAATATGTCCTCCACTTTGTATGAGCAGACGATATTTTGCACACTGCCTTATTATCACAGACATGTATTTTATGCATATGTAGTATCGTAGTAATTGGCATATCTCCGCAGCAATGTGATATTTAACAGCGCCATCGATCGGGAACTTTTTTTTTTCCCCTTCACCAAACGAATTCCCGTGGTCTTCACGACTGTTCTGTTGAAAGGTCTTGTTATGCTGACCAGTAGTTTTCCACACCGAGTGTTTTGAAATCGTAACTTTAATTACAATCAACCCTATATTTTTGCCAAAAGGCACGTGGCACATTTGGAGTTGCTCACGACCGAAGTGCTAAAGATGTCTTCACTTCTGTTCTTTCGATTAATAAATATTTATAGATTTATGGTATAAGCCATCTTTGCTGAGTATTCTTTTCCCCAGACGATGCCCAGTTCTGCAAAGAGCAAAGAGAAGCTGCTTTTGAAGAACATCAAACATGGCTGCAGGAAAATCAGGAATCAAAGTCGAAAAAACAACGTGAAATTCATCAAGCAAGCGTACGTAAACAAATGGACGTGAGTAATGACTTATTAGTAATTTTGTTGAGCAATCACGATTGCTTATTGTTCTCACTTGACTGTTTTGATGTCCTATCTTTTTATTTTCCCACCGCCACCCTCCGCACCATCACCGTCGACCGGCTCCTCACGATGCTGCACCTCTAGCGAAAGCCGTCTCCAGGTTGCATCCACGTCCTACACACACGCGCATAAATACACAACTACACACACACACGCACACACAAAAACATACACATACACCCCCCACACACACATTCATATACACAACTACCCGCACACTTATGCCAGCATACAGACACAAACACACATGCCTACACACACATACACATACCCCCTGCATGCACACACACAAACACACACACATACACACATACACAAACACATACACATAACTACACACACATTCATGCCTGCACACACACACAAACACATATGCCTACACACATACACATACCCCCCCCCCCACACACGCATTCATATGCACAACTACCCACACACTTATGCCAGCACACAGACACAAACACACATGCCTACACACACATACACATACCCCCCCACACACAAACACACACGCCTACATACACACACTCGTGATTGCGAAAAACATAATTTGAATTCAAGATGTCAAAATTCAAATTATTTTATATATTTTATTTTATTTTGTACTCATTGTTGTACATTTTAAAACGATAAAAAACATTAGAATGCTGGAGTGGAGACCCTTAATGAGAAAACTTGCGGCGAAAAGACTAAAGGATGAAATACGTTTAACTCTGGAGTTGCGAACCAGGGGACAGCAGTACCTAATGATGCGGTCAACATAGGTTCAAAAAATAGCTATTGAAAAAAACTCGCGGGCAAAGTGATGAAGTGTTAAGTCTCTTTCTCAAAAGTTGTGTACCTAAGCAGAGCCGTGTCCAAAGGGAGGGTTTTAGGGGTTAAACCCCTCTCATAGTGGAAACAATAAAAACCAAAGAAATGTGTAAATTTGACTTAAAATTAACTTTAATGTTGAAGTTTGTTTATGGTACTTAAAAAAACAAAACATTCTCATTGAAGTTTCCCAGCATTTTTTTTTCCTTTTTTCTAGTTTGTCTGAAAATAAGAAAATCTTCTTCAAAATGCTACAGCTACGACCCCCCCCCCAGCCCCCGTGCAAAATGCTACTCCTACGACTCCCCCACCCCCCGTGCAAAATGCTACTCCTACGACCCCCGCCCCGTGCCAATAGCATTACGGAGCATTTCAAACTTTGGTTTCCAGATCTTCAGTTTCGCAAAATTTCCAGAAAAATCCCCCGAACAACATCGCTTATTCTATCAACATTGCTTAAAATTGCGTCGCCGAAACTCGGGTTTGGTTTTGTTTCAGTTTTAAAAGGGCCCTAATTTTACCAACTATGGTCGTACAACTGCATTTTTGAGACTCCAGTTTCAGAAAAAATGCGTGCAAGAGTCCTCGAATCGCCTTCGTTTAATATCATCAAAAATTAGGTTCTTCAAACAAAACTAACTAAAAATTTAAGTAGAATAACCTCTGAACCCCTCCTCCTAATATCTTAGAATACTGCTTAAAGTTTTAGAACTTTTTAGGAAAATCCAGGAGTTAGCATCAGAATCCCCTCCTCGTAAAAATCTTCAAAGTTAATCTGCAATTACGTTTTTGGAACTTCAATTTCAAAAATTTGAAAGGGAGATTAAAAATAAATTTTAATCTATTTTTCAAGAAAAAAAAACGATTAGGGAGAGTCTCTGAGCCGCATTCCTTGCCATAACGTCAATAAATATGGTCTATAATCGCGTTCCACGCCTTTAATTTCTACAAATTTCCGCCTACAAATAGACCGTCTAAAATTCCGTTTTCAGTACTAAAAATTTCAAAATTTTCCGGGGGAGGAACCCCGGCACCCTTATCAGATTAGATTATTTTTCAACATGTCTCCCTTAAAACTTATTTTCTAGTTGCAGCACTGTTTTGAACTCACAGTTTTAAATTATTATTTAAGTAAATATATATTTTTTGACTATACAAGTTTGATCCGGATAAACATGAGCCGAATAAAAATGAGGCATGTCTACTGTATTTAAAATATACAATAAAAGAATTGGTAATATCACTTGAAAACACATCTTCCGAGATTTCGTACCCCCCCCCCCCCACTTCCCACACACACCGCTATGCCCCTCATTGTAGCCGTTAAACAGAAATGAATTATTTGAGCCACTGTTGTGTTTTTCTGACAGTGCAAGTAAGAATGAAAAAACATTGAAACCAAAACCCCTCCCTTTATGAAATTCTGGACACGGGCCTGTACCTAAGGACAACACACCAGAATGATACGGTAATTATTGGTTCAAGAAACGGCTACTGAGAAAATTTGCAGACAAAGAGATGAATGATGAAGTATGTTTTATCCTAAACTTGTATTTAAAGAATAGTGATACAGTCAATGTAGGTTTAAGAAACGTGTGAATAAACCAAGTTACATCACTCCGGTTCAATGGTAGTCGTTTTTTTTTCATGCAAGTATCGTAACCTCTTCGCATAATTTCACCATCTGTTTTTGCTCACAAAGTTATATCGATTCCGAGTCACAACTGACTACAACTGTATTTATGTCGAGGACTGCATACTAAGTGCCTTGTCTCCATTATTTTTTTATACCGATAGATGGCAGCACCATCACCGGATCGAACGGTTAATGAGAATTTAGAACTAGTCCAGGAGCTAATAGCTACCTGGTGCTAGCACCTCCAGAGGTATCGTTTCACTTGGAGGACATTGAGACCACGAGCATACTTAACGTCGCCCAGTCCCCTTTAATGACGAAGATGAATCTTCGACCATCAAGGTTCGAACTCAGGACCCTCCGGCCCCGAATCCGACACTCTACCAATCGGGCTACCACGGCCCACCCAAAATTATATGTATCGTAGAGCCAGAAGAAAAAGGCAACTGAGGCAAATAGGCATCAGGCTGCCCATGTTCATTCCATACTGCCCTCATTTAAAATACAGAAAAAAAAACCCTAGACAATTTGGCGGCCTCATCCATGCCTCATGCCTTTGGAGTTTGCAACAGCAAACTAACGCCAAGCCCAACGGCGGTCCTAGGTTTTGCAGGGCTCGGGGCGAAGTCTTTTTGCGGGGCCCCCATTTAAAAAATTATTGTATTAATTATACAAGAATTATAATGAATGCATTAAAAGGAATGTATTAATTATAGGAATGTCCACATCGCAGAGTAATGTCACTCCCCCCACCCCCTAGAGTCCTTAGAAAGAGCCTCTTAAAGATTTCAGTGACTCAGTTTCAGCCATGCCTTCTACCTGGTTAATCTTTACTAATAATAAAGCTGAAAGTCTCTCTGTCCGGAGGATGTCTGGATGTCTGGATGTCTGTAGGATGTCTGTGACGCGCATAGCGCCTAGACCGTTCGGCCGATTTTCATGAAATTTGGCACAAAGTTAGCTTGTAGCATGGGGGTGTGCACCTCGAAGCGACTTTTCGAAAACTCGATGCGATTCTTTTTATATTCCAATTTTAAGAACAAAAATATCATAGGAAGGAAGAGTAAATTACGAAATTATCATAACGTGGAACCGTAATATGGGCACAAGCCAATTGGCGAGATACGAAATTATCATAACGTGGAACTGTAACATGGGTACAAGCCAATTGGCGAGAAAGTTCACCGTACATTATTTGTAAATATACAGGCGAACCAAAAGACCTTTTAATTTTTCTATTACGGGCAAAGCCGTGCGGTTACCACTAGTTTATAAATAAAGCTAATGCATATATCAATATAATTTAATCCTAATTATACCTAATTAAAATATACTAAACATTTTTTTCTCGATATGTATGTTCCCCACTTGTATACATTTTAATATTTGGCCTTGGAGGGAGGGGAGTATCAGGAGAGTGATTCAAGGACCACCTCAAATGTGATATAGAATATCCTTAAGTTTGAGGGGGTTTTCCCTCGGGAAAATTTTTGAAAGGAAGACATAGAATTCTGCGTTTTGAGGCCTTATATAAAGCTACAAAATATCAGTAACAAAATAGACAAACCAAAACTTTTTATAAGATTCGCACTCTTTTACAAATGAAGAAAATGCCAAAATAAAACATTTTCTTTGAGATAAATAAATACCTTTGTGCTGAATAGTAAAGTCAAACCAAACAACGTAAGTAGAAGCACAAATTTGTAAATAACAATAATTTGTAACATGTTACAAATTTGTGCTTCTACTTACGTTGTTTGGTTTGACTTTACATTTTCTTTGGTTCGACAAATCGTCGACATTGACAACAGAGAGATGAGTAAAGACAATGCATTGGCACTTGCTCTCATAGCTTTTGGTAAAGTTGATTTTTGATCATCTGTCAAACGCAACGACAAATAAAATGATCTGTAATAAAAATGCATTAAATAACTCTTAAAAGAAACGGTGTGGAGATTTAGGAGATAGGTATCGAGAGAGTAACATCCTTGTCATGCAAACAATTTACTGTTTACAAGATAAGTAATAAAATTGAAGCATTTTTTAAGTTAGACTCAAAGACTCATTTAATTTATTTTCAAGGACTCTAGAACAATAAAATTTATTTAAAGCACTGAATTTGCACTTTCCAGTCTCTAGCATTTCAATTTTATCCTTTTTCTAAATTTTTAAAACCTTCTGTTTTGAGGGGTTTTTTTTTTTTTCAAACACTGTAGATTTCTCCTCGCAACAATATTTTTTGAACACAAGTAGTGTGGAAAACAAAAAATAATAGTGGTATGACACTATTTTTTTCTTGTGCTAAACAGATTAACAGTGTGCAGTAGAAGTAAGATAAAAGCAAGCAATAACGGAAGAACTTCCAAAATACTGAATTTAAGATCAAATAATTAACAAGATATGAAACATGTGAATCACAAAAAGAAATATCTCAAGCTATATGTTACAGAAACGTGAAAACCATGTGTTCTTACCTCTAGGTAAGATTATCTTTTTCTATTAGCTGGTTTCTTGCGGTTGGCTATACTCTGCAACGCAACACAACACAACCATTGAACTACAACAAAAGTGGACTGTATAACTTTTATTATGATTAATTTCATACACTTGAGAGCAGCATTCTTTCAGCCGCTCTGACCTTAAACTCCCTGAATTGGTTGCAGCCAGAGGTTTTTAACTAAACATAGGTGGCGCTTTAACATACCGGGCCACGTTGAAACATATATGGTTTCAAAAATTATATGATAAACTATAGAAAAAAAAACAATTGAGAACTAACTACTATCAAGTATACATTACTGGCAACAAATATGAAATACACATTATTAAAGTTTGTAAAATAATAAAACAGATGTAAAGAAGCCTTTTTACAAAACAATTATTTACCAATCCATTAGTAACAGTCACCTAAAGTTCATCAGTCCATATTAGGCAAAACTGCTAATTTATGAATTGGTCGGCGAAAAAATCCAGTATCGGTCTTTATGTTAACAACTCGCACATTCTGATCCGAACCAAGGAAAACTTCCATTACTCTACCTAACCTCCACCTTAGAGGAGGAACGTTGTCCTCTTTAATTAAAACTAAATCATTTACTTTAATATTTGATTGTTCTCGTACCCATTTGGATCGCTGTTGCAACGCGGAAACATATTCATGTAACCATCGTTTCCAGAAACTCTGAAAAATCTGTTGAGTTAATTTCCAGCGATAAGAAGGGGGAATTTTTTCGTTGAGAAGATTTTCTTCTGGTATTGAAGAAAGCGATGTACCAACCAAGAAATGCCCAGGAGTAAGAGCAGACATTTCGGATGGATCCTCTGACAAAGGGCTCAACGGTCGGGAATTTAAACAAGATTCAATTTGTGTCGTTAGCGTTGAAAATTCTTCCAAAGTCAATTTTTGGTCTCCTATTGTACGTTTTAGGAGAGATTTAGCGGATTTGACAGCTGCCTCCCAAATTCCTCCAAAATGAGGGGCGGAAGGTGGATTAAAGTTCCATTTAATTCCCTCGTTGGCGAAATAATTATGAACGGGTTCTTCCTTCTGGAGAAGTGCAATAACTCTATTCAATTCTTTATTTGCAGCTACAAAATTTGACCCACAATCCGAAAATACCTCACTTGGTTTTCCTCGTCTCGCCACAAATCGTTTTAGTGCAGCTATAAAACAGTCTGCAGATAAGTTGCCAACAATTTCAATGTGCACAGCCTTTACGGCTAAACACACAAAAATACAAATGTAAACTTTTAAGGTTCTAACCCCGCGGCCAGATCGCGGTTTTACTAGAAAGGGTCCTGCAAAGTCTAGACCGGTTTTTGAAAACACTCGTGATGGCATTACTCTAGCACGCGGCAAATCAGCCATCACCTGGGTTGCTGTTTTTCCCTTGAGTTTGAAACACTTAATGCATTTCCAAATTTCCTTTTTAATGGCCGACTTAGCGTTAATTATCCAAAACTCCTTACGTATAACAGATAACAAAAGAATAGTACTCGCATGTAAATATGTTTCATGATAGGAGCGAATGATAATGGTAGTTAAGTGGTGATTCTTTGGCAGGAGAATGGGATGTTTTCTTTCATTTGAAAAAGGAGCATTTTCCAGTCTACCACCAACACGTATTACACCATCTTCATTTATAAATGGCTTTAAGGAAAGTAATTTACTATTGGCAGGAAGTGGTTTTTTATTCTCCAAATGAAGATACTCAGTGGAAAACTCTTGCTTTTGAACTATCTTCACCAAAATATTTCTAGCGGCTTTCATTTCATCACTAGTCAGATAGCCAATGTTTCGATTTTTGGGATATCGAGCATTTTTAATGAAACGTAGGCACCATGCTATCATGCGGCGTAATTTAACATATGATGAAACTTTAACAATTATTGGAAAATCAACAGACGATGTTCCATATAAACACGAAGCCTTTTTTCGCTCTTCTTTTAGAGCGTCCGTTGACAATGGTACTTCTACATGTGGAATTTCCTCGTGTCTAAGCCAAGGAGGACCAGACCACCATAAGTCAAACTTAAGCAGTTCAGAGGGTAAAAGTCCTCTATTTGCACAGTCTGCTGGATTTTGGTCTGAAGGAATCCAGCGCCAGTGTTGAATAGGAAGGATCCCTTGTATTTCAGAAACCCGGTTAGCAACAAATATTTGCCAACGTGACGGCTCAGATCTTAACCATGCTAAAACGATTGTGGAATCTGTGAAGGCGTGTATTGCATCAATTTGAATATGTAATGACGAAAGAACGATTTGTAGTAAATGCACTAACAACACAGCTGAGCAAAGTTCAAGGCGCGGAATCGACATTGTTTTCAATGGTGAAACACGAGTCTTCGATGTCAACAAGCTAACTTGATGACTGGACGTATCAGAAGATTTTAAGTAAATTACTGCAGCGTATGCCTTCTCAGAGGCATCACAAAAACAATACAGTTCAATATTAGACGCTTCGTGCAAAAGAACTCTTCGAGGCACCGTTACAGGTTCAAGTTGAGAAATATCGTTGCTATAATTAATCCATCGCTCCTTAAGCTCCGGAGGCACAGGATCATCCCACGATAACTGACATTTCCACAAATCTTGAATCAAAATTTTTGCAGTTATAATAAATGGCGACAACCACCCAAGGGGGTCGAAAATGCTTGACACACTAGACAAAATAGATCTTTTTGTAGGGAAGGCTCTGTGCTTATCCGAAAAATGAATGTTATACGTAAAGTCGTCGAGCGTTGGGTTCCATCTCAATCCCAATCCTTTAATAAATTTAGAATCGGCGGTACTAGAAGAACATGCGGACAAGCCCTCTGATTTGCGTAGTCTTTCCAACACAAACGAATTGTTAGTACACCACTTGTGCAATTTAAATTGTCCTCTTCTAAGAAGATCATTCAGTTCATGGATAAGATCAATCGCCTCCTCTTGCGTTTTAGCGCCAAACAGGCAGTCATCAACGTAAAAATTATGCATGATTAGATCAACTGCCTTCGGAAATCTCGCTGCCTCATCAATTGCCAGCTGTTTAAGTACTCGCGTAGCTAAATAGCTAGCAGATGCGGTACCATACGTGACAGTACACAACCTATAAGTCGAAATTGGTTTAGTGGGGTCATCCCTCCACAGAATTTTTTGAAAATCTCTATCTGCATCATGAATCTCTATCTGGCGATACATTTTTTGTAAATCACTTGTAATTGCAATGTTATGACATCTAAACCTCAATAAAATAGCGAAAAGATCGTCCTGCACCTTTGGACCATTCATAAGCGTATCATTTAATGATACACCAGATGTAGTTTTTGCACTAGCATTAAAAACAACTCTTAATTTTGTGGTGGAACTAGACTCATTAATTACATGATGGTGCGGAATACAATAATGAGCATTTTCTTTGCATACCGTATTGTCGATTTTCATATGCCCAAGATCGAGATACTCTGTCATGAACTTTATGTATTGCAAATAAATGTCAGGCATTTTTAGAAGTCTTTTTTCTAGACTATGAAACATTTTAAATGCGGTGGCCTTGGAGTTACCTAACACTTTTCTATTAGGTTTAAACGGAAGTCTAACAGAATACCTTCCTTCTTTATTGCGCGTATAATTTTCTAAGAAATGCGTTTCACAAAGCCTTTCTTCCCTTGTAAGCGATTGTGTTGACGGAATTTGTTCTAATTCCCAAAACGACTTAACTAGCTCATCTGTACTAACACTTAAACTATTAACAGAACTAGATTCTAAGTCACAACAGCTGAGCGTTGTGGCTCCTGCGATTATCCACCCTAATCTAGAACATACTGCGAACGGAAGATTTTCACCCCGTTTTATTACCTCTCCATTTACAAGCGAAAAAAATACATTTACCCCAAATAGAATGTCTATGCTTTCTTTCTTAAAATAAGAGGGATCTGCTAACAATAAATCCTTATACTCATTAAAACATTTCACAGGCGTAGTTGAATTGGGCAATTCCCCACAAATTTTATCAATGACGTAAGCGGAGGTTACTATCTTAAATTCAGTGTCAAAATGAGAGGAAAATACTAACTCGACTGCTCCATTGCTTAGCGTATTATAACTTCCTAAACAGGAAACTGAAATTTGAGCAGGGTTAATTTTCAATCCCAATTGCTTGGCACATTCTTTCCTAATGAAATTTTTTTCTGAGCCCGTATCCAGCAAACATTTACAACTTATCCACTCATTTTTAGAATTTCTAATCTTAATTACAGCAGTGCATAAAAGAACAGATGAATTGCTATTATTCATACTAGTTCCCAATTGATTACCATATGAATTATTTGCACATACTATAGACGTAACTTCATTTTTGCGATTTAAATCTAAACTCGTTTCTACTGAACAAGGAATAAATTCTTTAGCACTTACAGAAGGAAACCTAGGTATCGACCTATTTTCATTTTCTTGATGTAACATACTGTGGTGCCTCTTCCCACATTTGAAACAAGTATTACCACTTTTACATTTTCTAATTAGATGCACATTAGAGAGGCAATTAAAACACAGTTTATTTTGTTTTACGAAATCAAATCTTTGCGGTACGGGTAGACTGCGAAATTTTACACACTTTGATAAGTAATGATTATCTTTACAATATGAACATACAGAAACCGCAACCAAAGCGTTAACTTTAGAACTTGTGGGCTTTTGTACTTTACCAACTGAACCCTTACTGTTTTGAATTGTTCTAGCGTAACTTTTTAGAAACTCTATTAAATCCCTAAGTTTCGGAATTTCAGAATTCTTTGACTGGCGTTCCCACCATAATTTAGTGGAAGTATCTAATTTTTGTAATATTAAATACAACATTAAGGTATCCCCAAATTTATCAACCGATTGACCCAGCGTTTCTAATGAACGAATTATTTCATTGACATTATCTACGAAAGTCAACAAAGCAGAAGCGGATTCATTTTGAATGCTTTGAAGATCCAAAAAGCGTTTAATGTGAGCAAAAGTTTGCTCTCTTGTATTTGAGTATCGTTCATCTAACAAATTATACGCAATTTTAAAATTACTATCAGATATTGGAATAGAATTTACAATTTTCGCAGCATCACCTTTTAACGAGGTTTTTAAATATTGAAGCTTTTGAGCATCAGATAGAGATTCATTTTTTGTTACTGTTGCATTAAAAAGATCTTTAAATGTTAGCCAGTCGATAATATTGCCACTGAAATTGGGCAAGGACAGTTTCGGCAGCTTTATTGTTTCACTTCCGTAATTTGTTTTATCTGCGCTACTTAAACTGGAGACGTTTAACTCTGGTTTCTTCTGCTCGTTCAGTTTTTTCTCAGCACGAAATTTAATTAGTATTACTTTTTCGTTATACGCAAAAACACTTTCTAACTCGCTATCTAATTCTTCAAGATTTTCAATTAGCGCTTCAACCTTATAGTCAATATCTTTCAATTCAGCCTCTTTTTGCTTTAACAGTTCTAAATTTTCAGATATTTCCTCAAAGTTAACGTCTTTTTCTTTTAGATTGCCTTCAATTTTCTTTACGTAATTTGTCACTGCTCTTCTTACGATAGAACGTTTTGCTTTAACGCGTGTCAACTCAATTTCATTTTCCTTCGCGTCTTTAGACATTTTCTGGTTATTTAGCAGTCACTAATTTCAAACTTGAAATTGCTACTCACCTCCTTTCATGTAAAGCTTCGAATCGTAATGCGTAAGTTATTTCATTCCATGCGTCTTCAACTTGCGTTACATTTCTTCACGAGCCATTCTTTTTAATATCCGGCTCGACGGACCATGTTCTTACCTCTAGGTAAGATTATCTTTTTCTATTAGCTGGTTTCTTGCGGTTGGCTATACTCTGCAACGCAACACAACACAACCATTGAACTACAACAAAAGTGGACTGTATAACTTTTATTATGATTAATTTCATACACTTGAGAGCAGCATTCTTTCAGCCGCTCTGACCTTAAACTCCCTGAATTGGTTGCAGCCAGAGGTTTTTAACTAAACATAGGTGGCGCTTTAACACCATGGTTTATACATTTTTGACGCCGCAAGTAGCAAGGAGCTGAATTTGGCACAGTTTGGTCTTCCCACCTTTCCCTCACATTCGTTAGAAATTTAAAAATTCAAGGTTTGTAACTACATTTTCCAAATGTTCAAGGTTTTCGAGCACTTGAACATGAAAGGTTTTTGTTTTTCTTCAAACTTCTCATTTTTTACTTCCTTTTACAAAAAAGGAAGTATTGTATTCGCGAAAAAAATTTCACTCAAAAATCGTCCTTAATTTCCATTTTTCTCACCCCCGAATGAATGTTGAGTATATTTTTCAACTCGACCACACGTGGATATATGCCTAGGAACGTACAGACACCCGAAATATCCATTTTGACGATCCCCGAGTTAATTACAACGAGTTTTCTCGTGACGTATGTATGTGCGTATGTATGTATGTGTGTATGTATGTCACATAACTCAAGAACGGAATGTGCTAGAAAGTTGAAATTTGGTACTTAAACTCCTAGTGGAGTCTAGTTGTGCACCTTCCTTTCTGGTTGCGTTCGGATGCTCCAAAGGGGGGTCTTTTGCCCCTTTTTGAGGGGAAATCATTGTTAATTGCAATGTAAACTCAAGTGGTGTTATAATTTGGCGGACACTTGGCGATATATCGCCTGTTTTTTTGGTCGCCAAGTTTTGTCGCTAACTTGGCGATAAATTTGGCGATTTAAAAAAAAATAATAATCTGCTTCTAAATTGGCCACTGTTGGTGATATTTAGAGAGTAAACTATTGAATCACATTAAAATTGCCAATAATGAGAAAATGACATTAAATTGGAGTAAAAGGAAGTCATGTGATGCACACATCAGCTCGTTTAGGAACGAATCACGTAGTTTTTTGGGAATTGGAGGCCCCTAACAAAGATGTTTCTCTAAGCTAGATAACTTGTTTAGCTTAGAGGTAAATCCATTCCTGCTAACATCAATGTGTTAATTTAGAGACAATAAGTGCGGTAGAGGGGTGGGGAGTAAGGAGGAATGGTACAGCTGCTTTAATAAACCGAAGTAAAATGAGAAAAATAAATTTCTAGCTAGTCCAGCAGTTGTAGCAGCTTGACTCTACCCTGCATCTGCAACATCTACTGGAAAAGATAGAAATAATATTTCACGCTTTATTTCGGCTTATAAATGCAGCTGTCCTACTTCTCCCGCAGTTCAGTTTCTCTAGACTCTCCCCTAATAATTGTAATTAATATCTAGTGCGCAAGTAAATAAACCTTTGAGAAGAAAAAAACCAGAAACTAATAAAAAGAATCACAAAATTAATGCAAAAACATCATATAAAATATTACTATA
The DNA here is from genome assembly GCF_026930045.1 of Uloborus diversus. NCBI lineage: Eukaryota > Metazoa > Arthropoda > Arachnida > Araneae > Uloboridae > Uloborus > Uloborus diversus. Next base: position 155,977,803 of record NC_072739.1, read on the forward strand.
AATCTAACTTAATAAGGAAATGTTTTTAAGTTTTGAACGCAGCCACGTAAAACTCTTCCAGATGCGGTCGCATTTTTCGCAGACCGTTGCCCATCCTCTGGAGCAAAAGTTGAGAACCTTGTTTTAGAAGACATCTATTCCTATTCCTATTCAGAGTCACAACTGATTACAACTGTATTTATGTCGAGGACTGCATACTAAGTGCCTTGCCTCCATTATTTTATATACCGATAGATGGCAGCACCATCACCGGATCGAACAGTTTTTATGAGAATTTAGAACTAGTCCAGGAGCTAATAGCTACCTGGTGCTAGATTCCCAGAGGTATCGTTTCACTTGGAGGACATTGAGACCACGAGCATATTTAACGTCGCCCAGTCCCCTTTAATGACGACGGTGGGTCTTCGACCATCGAGGTTCGAACCCAAGACCCTCCGGCCCCGAATCCGACACTCTACCGATCGGGCTACCACGGTCCTAGAAACATCTAACTGTCAAATTTCAAAGCAAAAACAAAAATATTCCCCTCCCTTGAAAACAAAATCTGGGATTAATCTTCAGAGCCAACGAGAGGCCGTGTCAGCCTATAGCCCAAAAACTTTGGGCCTGACCCTTGGGGGGGGGGGGGGGGGGTTCACGTTGAAGCAGTATTAGTGCATGGGTACAGGGGGTCTGCCTGCTGCTCTCGACGGATCCTGTTTGTCCTTGTTTTGCATTAATAATGGAGCCTCACGTTCAACAGAGTTTTCAGCCGGATCAAACTTGTTCGAAAAAGACGTAAAAAAATCGAGAGAAAAAAGTTATAAAATACAAGTCAGCACGGGGCCACCTTGCCACGGGGCCCTGTGCGGTGCACGGACTGCACGGCTCTGGAGCCGCCCCTGGCCAAGCAATCGGTGAATATTGGTTTACCGTTTTTATTGCAGATAAAATCCCTAGAGAGAGAAACCTTTTGGCTACCCGTTTGTTTACTTTCGGTCAATATTTTCCCTTATAAGTCCAAACCATAGACTAATAACAAGAGTAGACCGAGCTATGGCAACCCTTTTGCTGCTCATAAACCAAACCATGTGACTGGTGGATATCCTAGCAACAGCGGGCGTTGATCGTAGCAGACGATCAACGCCTGCGAGAAATAAAATAAATAAAATTGATGGAACACGGAAGAATGATCTTTTATGGAGTCCGATTTGTAAACTTGTTATTCTAAGTTGTAAATATTTTGTTAATATATTGAGTTTTTCGTTTAGATAGTATTGTGCATTTTCTTTAGTCAATTTCAGTAACTCTCTAAGCAATTAAAGATGCAAGCGCCCAAAAAGAATCGGCAAATGGTAAGATTTTTACCTACACTTTCAATTTAAGATACCGATTGGTACATTTTTGAGTTAACGCAAAACGTTTACGCCATTCCGTTCACGCCAACGCTGACGTAGCAGTTCCAAATGAAATAAAAGTTACTGAAAACTGTGATCAAAAACTAATTACTAATGTCAAAATAATGCATAACTAAAAGAAAAACAGTTCAATCTCAGCACCTGGAAAAAATTATAATGAAAACACATTACGTCTTAAAATACATGTCGAGTGCCAAACTATAGATAATGTTGCCATCTAGCAACCATGCTGCCAAAGTTTTCGCCAAGCCTCCCACCAGTCACATGATGTATCCATGAACCAATTTTTTCATCAGCAAGTCTGGGAAAGCTCGGTCTACTCTTATTATTAGTCTATGGTCCAAATATATGCCCATATTTCCGAAACATGTGTCTGGAAACCGAGAGCAAGCATTTCAAGAAGAATTAGTGTTTTTTCTACTTCCTGGTTATTTGTTTAAACTGTTAGACTTTTGAAATGGATAGGGGCACACTTATATATTGCACCTGTCTCTCTCCATTAAACTAGTCATTGACTCTATTAAACTCATCCTCTCTGGTCCTTCTTTTATAAACACTATGTATTAAAACAAATATCAATCTTCTTTCAGGATCTATCATGAAAATGGAGTGGTGATTCAAAGATCTTTGCATAAACCAAGACCACAGAACTGAGTGGTTAAACTTCGTTTTACCTATAGTTTGAACTTATGCATCTCTATGCAATGTTGTCATTAGTCCCACAACTTCTAAGAAAAACATATCTCATCCTTTAGCTCTTAATCGCATGACACAGTTAAAGAATTACTTTTAATTTTTAATCTAATCTCTACATAGTATAAATTGAAGTGTCCAAAAAGCGTCTGTGTGTTTGAACTCGCAAAACTCGAGAACTACCCGGCCGATTTCGCTGAAATTTTCACAATTTGTTCCTTTAAGTCCTGAGAAGGTTTGCAGACCAGTTCGAAAACAATTCGATGAATAGTTCATTTTTTATTGCAGTTTAGGCCCAATTTTCACATAAATTCCCGAATGGGGGGTGAAAAACTACTCGCAATTAGTAATATTATACAGTGGCTCCCAAAAGTCTTCGTACACCTACGACTTTCAACGAAATAGGCCCCAATCCATTGGTTAGAATTAATATTTCGGAATAGGTATTTAATTATAAGATCTATGATCAACTTTTAACAAAACTACATGAAAAGTTTTTAAAAAATATTAAAACTTGATTTTTGAAAAATCAAAAACCAAAAAGTGCCGGTAATTTTATCTCACAAAAGTCTTCGTACACTTTATAAAATGTCTATATGTTATTGAATAATCTAACTTTTGATTAAGTTATTAATTAGTAGAATATCATACGGTATTCATAGCACCTTTTAAACGTCTGGGAATAGATTTCATTCTTTTTCTTTCTTTTTTTTGCGTAATTTCTGAGTAAGTGTTCAACCACACTTCGAGTCTCACTGTTTCTAGCTCTGTTTTCGTCTTAAAGCCCAATTTTCGTAATCTAGCCTCCAGATATCTCTAAATACGTTACATTAAGTTAAAATCTGGAGATTGAGGGGGTATTTACTAAACTTAAGGAAAATTTTCGAGGCACTAGACGCAAACGTTGAAAACCGTGTGCTTCTTATCGTTATGTTGATAAAAAACAAAGTTGTTTCCAATAACCAAATTTTTGGCTAAGAGTTCAAAATTGGTTTTTAACATATTTAAAGGAACAGCATGATTCATTATTTCATCAAAAAATTACAAACTACCAATTCCTGATGCTGATATGCACCCTCACGCTAGAACACCTCCACTGTCCTGATAAACTGATCCAAATAAATTCTTAAGATTAAGTTCCTAATTTTTTCTTCCATTTACAGTTACACAACAATTTAACCAAAAATGTTAAATTAATGTTTATCTGTAAGAAAGACATGATTCTAAAACGATTTTAGCTTAATTATCATTGGTTTTGCGACGAAAAGCGTAAGCTTTCTGTTTTACGCACGACCAAGAAAATTTCTGCGTGAAGAGGTCCCATTTATTCCAGCTAATCGGAGAACTTGACGAACAATTTTAGGTGAAAATTAAATGTAAAATGTTTCATTTAACTCTGCAGAAACTTTTACAGCACTCAAATGTGTATTTTTCATAATTTTTTTTAACTTTAAATCTCCGATCACGTTTCGTCAACTTTGCCGGTTGACCTTTTCTTACCTTGTTTTCGGTCCGTTTCCTTTCTTTAAATTATTTTATCAAGCACTTTACTATACAAACAAATAAATTAACTAATTTAGAGACATTTCAAACCAATTTACCACTACTGTGGGGAAAAAATTCAAATTTTGAATGTTGTTTGCTGTTTTTTACGAATACCAGCCTTTTTACAGTAATAAGCACAATATTAAGGAATAAATAAACAAAAAATTAAAGCCAAATGACTTATAAGGGTCAACACAATGCAAAAATATTAATAAAATGACATATGATAATTTTAATCATGAATTTATTCGAAAATATTTGAGTGTACGATGACTTTTGTGGCCTGTTATTTCTCTGTTTCTTCGTTTTCTGACCCATTTCGAAAAAAAGATCCGTCAATATTTTGAAAAAACCAATGGGTTGTATTTAGAATGACATAGGAATGATCTGAAAAAATATTGGACTTCATATTCGAATTCAGTTTTGAGTTATTTTGGTTTTACTAAAAAATTTCAAAGTGTACGAACACTTTTGGGAGCCACTGTATATCGTTGGAAAGGGAAGAATTTTCCGTGTTCTACGCAATTTGTTCCAACGCTCTAACTTAATTGCGGCGGAAGTTATTTACGTTTTTTGCTCGAATTTGTTTAGGCTTAGCTGAAATTTAGGCACTACTTTCTTCATTAAATTTATAAATAAAAAGTGAAGGAATTGCCCTACAGTTTTCTTTTTGACACCATTGAAAAGAGCTGCTTTTTTTACTCCAGATCTAACTCGACCTTTGGTCGGAAGTTTATCTCCATTAGAAAAAAAGTTACAAGCGAATTATATGAAGTTCAAAAATCTATTCTCTATTCAAGTTTTTAACCATTTTATTTTGTGTTTCCACGGTAACGCTTTTTAAATTCATTATTTCCATCTTTCTCATTTTCAATTCTGAAACATATTTTATTATGTGTTTCCATGGTTACGCTTTTTAAATCCATCTTTCTCATTTTATTTTAATTTCTTAAAAGTATTTTAATATCTGTCGTTATTGTTTGGAGGGGAAATTTTGCATGATGATTTTTTTTTCTTTTATTGCTGATTGTGGAATATACGTCACTTGACAAAATTTTTATTTTCAAGGTGGACCGGGCAAAGCCGGGCAATGCAACTAGTTCTCTATAAACAATTTTTAACTAGGGATAGTTCTAGCATGGTAAATATAAATTGCAGTGTTTGCTTGATGATATTAATACCCCTATAGCAAAGTACTGTAGAAGGTGTCAAGTATTATCAGCCACATCAAAACTTAGGCTTTTACAATGTCTTCTGGCTGGATCTTGTGTATAAATTTAAGAAACGAAACACACTAAATTTCTGCTTCAAAATATATTTAGAAAGTGACTCAATAGTTGATTTTAAAAATACCGTCTTCATATTGCACCGTATTCATATGTAGTAGTTTTTTTCTCAGCTCAAAGTTAGGAAGTGACATGACTGTCTAAGGCAGTGGTGCCTACCGACGGTCCTTGGGCCACACACGGCCTACAAAGCAGTTCTGTGTGGCCGTTGTTGACTTCTGCTTTACAAATCGAAAACCACGATCAGTCAAACTGTCACAAATTTGAAACCAAATATTCTGAAATTGGTTTCTAGAAAATAGATGTAAACTTCGCATTAACAAAATAAGCATTGAGACATTATAACAACCCTTCTTGGTTTGTAATTTTCTTTCCTTTTTTGTGTTTTGTATTATGTTCAGAATTTTTTAAAAGATTTGGAATATTTAATATGAGTTCTGGTTCGCGAGAATTTTTATACGACGTGAGGTCTTTGGTCATTGCGACTTCAGTATATAGACGTGATTATTTGAAACTTTCCAAAACTGTCAGTTAATGATTAACTTTTTATGAAGAGTGTTCTTTTATTGAGTTACTAAATCATTAATTTTCTTTCTATCTTCTTTCAGCTGGAAGACCGGGAAAGGAAGGCAATTGAAAAGCAAAAAAGAATCGAAAATGAGAGAGTTGCTTTAGAAATTAAAAAGGTCGATTTGGAACTGAAGAAGGCACAAAAAATTTCTCAACAGAAGTAACTATCTTATCAAAAGTAACGATCTAGGTTTTCGACGTTTGAAATTTAGCTATATAAAGTAGCGAATGTGCAATAAATTACTTTCTTTGAAAAAAAAAAAAAAAAGAAAAGTCGATTGAAATTAGTAGTTATTTTTTAACTTATCAGTTCTTGTAGGACTCAAAATAATCAAATAAGTGCATAAGTTAAGCAAAATAAAACAGTAAATAAATGAATAAACTAAAAAGAAACGTTAGAAATTGAAAAAATAAACTGAAGCTGGAATACAACTTCAAAAATCTCCTCACTCATTTCATTAAACGAATCTTATGAAAAACGAATTTACTTCTACACAACAAAATATTTACTCCAAAACAGCGATTTTTTTCAGTGCTAACTTTTATTTTTATCGGGAAGAAATTCGCTGAAAAATCACTTCCTGTTATTACATGGCTCTATTTTTCGTTTTTTCATTTATCGTTTTTAAGTGAGCAGAACCTACTCAAGCATTATCTGTCCAATAAAACCCCCAACTCTGTTTTTAAAGATAATTACTGACTCAGACAAACCTTTTTTTTTATTTAGAAAAGGAACATTTTTCTGTTTTCATTCAAATGTTTATTAATTTATTTTATTTTTTAGATTACTTATTTTATTCTATGTATCATTATTATTAATACTATTTTCTTGATTGTGTTATAAATCCTACTTTTTTTCTTCTTTTAACAATTAGTTGCATTTGAGTCAGATAGCACTGTAAGTTTCGAAGCAAATAAGTTTTCTACTAATACTTTTTCTACGATTACGTGGCTAGAGTTAAATGAGAGTCACTAGGCACATTGACAATCTTATGGATTTATCACTGCTGGCAACCATTGAGAAGAGATATAATGGAGGGAGTGAAGACTTTCATTCGTGAAGTCCAGACCCCAAGTCAGGTGGCAGATTTTAAAGCAAATCATTGGAAGAAATCAGGATTGTTTCTCTTGTTTCACGCAGAACGTGCCAACTATTCGTCGTTGATGAGCCACGTGACTTCGGGTCAGTTTTTGCTAAGCCAACAGTCAATTATTGAACTTGCTCCCTCCATTTATTCCTGCTCTAAGTTATGGCAACTAGCGGTTTTCTAGTTGGCGACATTCTACAACTCCATGGTAAGCCTCGTATAAAATCAATCTTTTGCAGGGATGAAATCCTGAGGAAGATGAAAGCGATTCCACCAACTCGAACTCCCGGTCATATAACCGTAAATTTCACGCCACGGGTCTTCCCGACCGCCGCCAGAGAGTCTCAGGAACCTGAAGAGAAGGAGGTAAAGAAATTTTGCAGAATCGTTGCGCTCTCTTTTTATACGAACAGAGAATTGTTAGAGCATTTGTTTAGATAGCTCTGCAACTGTTTTCAATTACATTCTTTATCGTTTCTCAAAACTCAGTAAAAGAGTTGCTGGAATTATTCTCCAATTAATATAACTCACAACAACTCTCACGATAAATGTCAGCCCTCTTTCATCAAAAAGAAAAGGTTGTTAGAACGAAGCGTACATTAAAAGTACTCAGTTTTATATTTCAAGGGGCCGTGGTAGCCCGATCGGTAGAGTGTCGGATTCGGGGCCGGAGGGTGCTGAGTTCGAACCTCGATGGTCGAAGACCCACCGTCGTCATTAAAGAGGACTGGGCGACGTTAAATATGCTCGTGGTCTCAATGTCCTCCAAGTGAAACGATACCTCTGGGGGTACTAGCACCAGGTAGCTATAAGCTCCGGGACTAGTTCCAAATTCTCATTAACTGTTCGATCCGGTGATGGTGCTGCCATCTATCGGTATATAAAATAATGGAGGCAAGGCACTTAGTATGCAGTTCAGTTGTAGTCAGTTGTGACTCTGAATAGGAATAGGATTATATTTCAATACTCCACTACAGAAAAAGCAAAAGCCTTCATAACACACACACACACACTCTTTTTTTAGTTTTTTTTTAATTATAAAAGTAATTAACATAGTTATAAAATAACACAACGTTAAACATAAGAAAATTTTGGTGAACGGTAAATAAAAAAATGTAGCAATAGTCTTTGTCTTTCCTTTGTTTTTTAAACTAAAATTTCTTCCGACTTAAGACGATATTTTTCATAACAACGTCGGACAAGCTGGTGGGTTCTACCTTAGAGCAGGCCCAATCATTGGCTTAGTAAAAGCTTGGGCAACGATCTCAAGTCACGTGACTTAACAGCGACGAATGGTTGACACGTTTTGCGTGAAACTAGCGAAAGAAACTTGATTTCTTCCAATGCGTCGCTTTACAATCTATTACGTGACTTGGTGTCTTTGTTTCACGAATGAAAGTCTTCACTCCCTCCATTTTATATCTTCTCGATGGGTTCTATGGAGACTAGTACGAGCTAAGTAAACAGAAGGTGGTACCTCTCTAGTAAATTAATAAACCACGATTGTGGTAGTGTCTCCAAGATTTCCGAATGCTCAGAAAAAATGAGGTAATATTTAAACATTTTGGGAGGTCACAAGAGCCTCAGTGCGTGACCTCTTATCCGTGTGCCCCTGAATGCAGTTGTCTTCCACATGTTGTAAATAGCGCAATGTACATGCGATTAAACACTAGGATTTGAACCCATACTCTCTACCGTAAGAGTTGTGATCTTATTAAGCATTACATTTAGTTATTCTTTTTTTTTTTGAGCAATCACGATTGCTTATTGTTCTCACTTAACTGTTTTTGGCGTGCTATGATTTTATTTTCCCCCCGGCTCCCTCTGCCAGCACCACCGTCGACCGGCCTCACGAAGATGCTGCTCCTCTAGCGAAAACCGTCTCCAGATTGCGCCCATATCCTACACGCATACATACACACACGCATGCCTACACACACGCTCACACTCACACACACATACCCCCACACACACTCATGCCTGCACACAGACACAAACACACGCCTACACACACACATACCCACACACGCCTGCACACAGACACAAACAAACACCTACACACACTCACACACATACCCACACACAAAAAACACGTGATTGCGAAAAACATAATTTGAATTCAAAATGTCAAAATTCAAAAAAAAAATTTTTTTCTGCTTTCAGTGGCTGGAAAAGCAAACCGCTGCAGCAGTTAGTTTGGAGCTGGATTGTACAGATTTGTCTCCCAAAGAAAAAAATCCGGAGTGGTTAAAAGAGAAAGCAGAGTACGTATGTGGTGCAGTGTAAAAAAAAAAAAAACGCGGTAATTTTGCAACAAAAAATACTAGCAAAATGGATGCTGGCATATTTTGTTGTGTAATATTTACAGCAATTTGGTTTTATAGATTTAAGAGCAAATCCGTAGATTTTATAGGTATTTTTCCTATTAATTTTGCAGCAGCTATGTCGGTCTGATTGGTGAGACATTGGACTCGTAACTGGAGATTCACGGGTTCGATCTCTGCTGGTCAAAGACCCCCCGTGTGCCCTAATGGTGACCTCGTTGCCCTGAGGATCGGTTAAGCATTCCGCCTCGCTAATAGAGCTGTTGATGAAGTCAGTCAGTCCTAGCGATTTATTTTAATTAAGGCGCTTAGGCAGATATCTATGGACCATTATATCATCAAAGTATAATAAAATATTAAGAAATGCATCTATGGGCCCTTATACACCCTTCAAAACATAATAAAAGAAAACGAGACGAAAAACAATGGCATTTAGAAACTTTGGAGCAAACCAGAAATCAACCGTAAAAGAAGCAGTTATGCTGATGTCCATTTGTCCTCATCAGATCTTTGGCTTAGCAGTCTTGCTAGTAATATAGTTTCCAGTCAGGTGGTCACAGAAATAGGAGTTGTACATTCAAGTCCACTTTTTCAACACAAATAATGCAACCTGAACTATCGAGGATACCAAGCGTGTTAAAATGTTTAGGCAAACAATCGAACCTCGTGTCAAGCCTGAAGGCAAGCAACATTTGTTCTTCTTGGCGCTGAATGAATATTGTTTTACATTCTTTATTTTAGGTCACGCTCTCCTTTCATACTGAATCTCCAGCTTTTTCTTTCTAATCCTCATACATATAATAGCCCATTCACTGATCGAGTCACTCTCCTGACATCACCAACAATAAAACTCGCGTCATAGCATGATTATTTGATAATATTTTTTGGTAATGTTTGACATGCAGGGCAATGCTTAATTTTGACACGGCTGAACTGGATCCGGTAACTTAACCGTTTTGCAGGTAAGACTAATTTCAGGAGCATGAAGAAACAAAAAAGTGGTCAACAGAACGCTATCTACTGGAGTTTAGGGTTCATCCACCGGGTTATAATTTCAACTACAGTGAAACCTGTGTAAGTTGACCACTTGCTTTGCACTGCTTTAGTGGTCTACATAAGCAGGTGGTCAACTTACAAAGGTTGATTAATATGATAAGGGCTAATTCCGTGCCTCAAAAAAGTGATCAACTTAGGTAGTCAACTTACAGGGGTGGTCAACTTCACAGTTTTTACTGCATCAAATCGCGTAATAAAATGAGACCCGTATCAAGAGTTAGAAAATCGTCCGTCAAGGTATGACGGGTGAAAATTGCATCTACATTTGAACGAAGATATTGTCTCTTGGGTGATCACCAAAGAGACAATATCTTCGTTCAAATGTATATGCAATTTTCACCCGTCATACCTTGACGGGCGGTTTTCTAGCTCTCGATATTGGTCTCATTGTATTACGCTTGAACTTATTTAATTTATCTCAATTGCAGGTCTTTGTATAAAAAGGGAGATAACAGAGGATCTGTTCAAGCTTACTCCTTGGCCATTCGAATGTGTCCTAACTTGTACAGGTAAGTCTGAATCATAGGTAAACCAAGACTTTCTTCATGCAATGTTGGCATAGTCGAAAGCGCTTACATCCAAACCTTGCAGCGGGAATTATTAAATGGAGGGAGCAAATTTAATCCTTTGCATAACATCATAGCAAAAGCTGAAGCAAAGGCCCCAAGTCACGTGACTCAGCATCGACGAATAGTTGACACGTTTTGCGTCAAATTAGCGAAAGAAACCTAATCTCTTCCAATGCTTTGCTTTAAAATCTATCACGTGACTTGAGATTTTTTTTTGCCAATGAGTAATTTCATGTCAGATAAATCATCTTCTTTATCCAACATTTCCATTTGGAATAAAGGACACATATGACGATTTCAGTAATCCTGCCAATTTTTACCCGACTACGCCGGCGCGACGCAAAGGAGGGTAATGTGTTTAAGAGTCTATATATATATGTATATATGTATGCATGTTCCTATGTGGCATTGTAAGGATTAAATGCCTTGGCCAATTTTGATGATACTGTCGACATACGGGGGATCGTGTCGCACGCGTTTTCGCTGCCTGCATTTGATTAGTTTACTTTCAAAACGAATTATGTATATATATATATATGTTTGTATGTATATATGTATGTATGTATATATGTATGTATATATGTATATATGTATATATATATATATATATATATATATATATATATATATATATATATATATATATATATATATATATATATATATATATATATATATATATATATATATATATATATATATATATAATTTGGCAAAACGAAAAAAAAAACACAACACTCATTGTTAGAATTTCAAACTTTTCACAATGTTTTGGTAGAAATAACAAGTGACTATTGGCGTAGGTCTAGGAATTTTTCTTCAATTTTATCAGACCTAAATTGCCAATGTTAATTTGGTTATATTCCTTTTTGGTGTAAAACAGTGGATATCATCCCTTTTGCAAAAAACACGCATTTTCTTCAGAAATGAACTTTAAAATTGAAACAAAATACTCAATATTTTTTAATATATTTTTTTTTACTCTACTTTATTCCTTTTCTTACTTACTTTATTCTTTTCATTGAACATTTCAAGAAAAAAAGGACTTTCGATCACATTAAGTATGAACAATGAAACTTTCCAAGCCGATACAAATAACAACGTTGTATAAGGTATTAATAAATCACAATTTTTATCACAATTAATCACAATTTAATCATTAATTAATCTTAATTTAATAGCAATATCAATTATTTAATATTAATATAGTAATCACAATTTGAGGCCACGCTTGCCTAACTGATAACAGACTTGCACAAGGCGCAAGGTACAGCGATTTCTTGTTACGGACAGGTATTATGCGTGATTGTAAATAATCAGCCAGTGCCTCGCTCCGGTATTTTATTTGTGAACTACTTTTGAATTAGAAGTGGTAAATTCAAATTTGGATATGTGCTCTTCTTTATCTTCTTTATCTCTATTACTAATAATAAAGTTGAAAGTCTCTCTGTCCGGAGGATGTCTGGATGTCTGTGACGCGCATAGCGCCTAGACCGTTCGGCCGATTTCCATGAAATTTGGCACAAAGTTAGTTTATAGCATGGGGGTGTGCACTTCGAAGCGATTTTTCGAAAATTCGATGTGGTTCTTTTTCTGTTCCAATTTTAAGAACAAAAATATCATAAGATGGACGAGTAAATTACGAAATTATCATTACGTGGAACTATCATATCGTAACATGGACACAAGCCAATTGGCGAGATACGAAATTATCATAACGTGGAACCGTAACATGTGTACAAGGCGAGAAAATTCACCATACATTATTTGTAAATATACAGGCGAACCAAAAGACCTTTTAATTTTTCTATCACGGGCAAAGCCGTGCGGCTACCACTAGCTTGATATGAAAGTGAATTAGTGGATACCGGTAAATAAGTGATTAGTTCCACTTTGCTGAAAAAGACCTGGCGAGAAATAAGGGGACGGATTAGATATACACCGTTTAGGTAGTAAAACCAATGTGTACACATTTTTTAACAGTATATGTAAATTTCTTCGAGCAGAAAGAAATTCATGGTTGAGATAGGGTTGATATTAGAGATTCTGAAAACGAAAAAAAAAAGTTTAAAAAAAAAATGGATATAATCAGTTTTAAAAGCAAACTCCTCCTTTGTTGTGTACTATGTCTACTAAATCAATTTTGATCAGATTCTCGACTTTTGCGATAGTCAGCCATTCTTTTCGCTGTGCTTTACAACCTTTTTTTCTTTGTCATGGGTGAAAGACTATTAAAATTAAGTCGATTTTGATCTCTAACATGTTGCATTTGTTTTTGTCGTGATTCAGGGGACTGAGTTTCGCTACGTGTACTTTCTTGACGGGCTTTTTTCGTTTTGCGAGGAAGATTTGACTGATAACGTTTCCGAGCTCACGTCGTCATGAGTTATACTGGCTAACCACGGATTGTATGGAAAGGCAAACATCCGGTTTACACGCGGAAATGGACACATCTATTAGTTTTTAGGGGTGCCAGCTTTTGCAGATGTATGTTAGCCTCTAAATTAAGCAGAGTGACATTCAAATGAGCGGAATACGGGCATCAAGTTTTTATTTTCCCCCTTATTCAGATGGAGTCGCCTTAACTGGATGTTTGCCAATTCCATACAATCCGTGGTCAAACAGTATACAGGCTGTTTATACAGAATTTGATGACAAAGCAATCAAAAACAATGTTCCTAGAATAGGAGTCAGAATCAAACCATCAACAACATACATAATTCGATGCACTTCATGATCAGGGGTCAGGGAAAAACAGAAGAAAAAATGTTGCCATTGATATTGTGCTGGGATGTAACTGTACTCAAGCTCCAAGGAACTACTTTGGACCAAACTGTGGTTCGCGCATTTTTGCTATGAGTCAAGCATATGTAGCTTTGAGCTGAGTTAGGTCCCTAGAGGAACTAATAATCAGTAGTTTAGACCACCGCAAGTTACTTAATAATCCTCACGATATAAACTCTGTCAATGAAATGACAAGGTTGCGAAATTTACCGTCTTGTAAGCATAATAACTAAGTCAAGGGAAATTAACTAAAAAGTGTAAAATAAAAAATAATTTAAAAACAACAACAACAACAACAACTGAGTGAAGACCAAAAAGAAAAAAAAATAAGCCCAGTAGTTTAGAATGTTACTAAGTTCTCCTGAATACACCATTGAAATAGTTTTGTAATCGGTACACACATAAGACTAATCATAAATTCAAAAGCAGAATAGAAGGATCAACGGCCCCGACATATTATACCCTCTAATATCCCAATGGGGTCGTTTCCAAAATTTTAAAAGTATTTTTTTTTCTGCAAGAGCATGCTTAAAAACATAGAATCTGATCACTTTTTAAATAATTTCTTTAAGTTTAATATTAAAAAAAAAAAAAACTTAAATCGGTGCTCTTCATCGTTTAATGCTTCTGCCGATGACATCACAAATGATGAAATGATTTCAGTGTTGCCATTCACGGTCCAAAATATTTCATTCGCATTTATACTCACGTGTATTCGCAACGATATGGTTGATAGTAAGCGTAGAGCGCAATTGTAATTCGCTTCTTGATTATCATAACGTGGAAATGCGGTAGAAAGATGCGCCATAATGCATCATTTGTGACGTCATCTAGACCACGCCTTGTTTGAAAAATAAGACTTTTTAAAAATTAATTAAAAAATAACTGTTGGGAAAATGAAAGTACTTTCTGAGTCCATGTTTTTTTTTTGCTTATTCTATCAATTTTAGTGACAAAAAGTACTACTTTTGACTGAAGGAAACAAATTTCACCTCGGCAAAAGTATTTGTTGCCAATAAAAAAAAAACGTGTTCAATATTTTAAAATGTTCTATTGATGTGCAAAGTTTTATTCAAATCGGTGATTCACACTTGGGTAGTGTTACTTGCAGTGATTTAGCTGGGGGTGGGGGGTATCGTTCTGCCAAATACTTGTTTTTCTTTTATTATTATTGCAAAGATAGTGCCCATATAAAGCACGCGTTTTTCTTTTCTTTTCTCCCTTTATATCTTCCTTGTATCTCCCCACCCCCTCTTTTGAATTAACTTGTCGTCTTTTTTCCTTCAGCTTGTACTTGGGTCGATCTGCTTGCCACCTCAACTTGAGAAATCTGCATAAGTGTATTGAAGATTCTTCAAAGGTAACATTTATAATAAATTCAGAAGACTTTTGGCATCTGATCCGTAGTATGGGTATCAATAATGTTTGATCGATATTGGCAAATGAACCTTGAAACATCATCTTTTCCCAAATGCAATTGTTGCAGATTATAGTTTTGATTACAAGACGTCTGACGTTATAGTTGAGACTAAAGCATTGGTTGCCTAGGTGCGAACACGCTTAGCGTCGGCGTCGCTCCTCGCCGAGGCGAAAACCTGATTCTTCTGCTCATGCGCGCCCGAGCTAATTCGGCGTCGCAAATGGCCACGCCGGAATCCACTTGACTTTGATTTCAGCGTTACGGCGATGAGCAACGTCGAAGATCAGCGATTCGTTCCAAGGAAACCAAGGCTAAACCTAACCCGCATCGTCGTAATGATGTGATTAAGATCTGTACAACCTTCACAATGCTGCCAGGTTAGGTTTGCCCCAACTATAGAAGAATTTATTTTTGCTTGAGGCCAGGGGGGGGCGATAATTCTCACTTTGACACAAGGCCGATTACTGTTATTAGCAAAAAAAACCGATTTCAGGCACCATTATTTTCATGAATGGAATTCAGGTTACCAGAGCCAAACTTCAAGTGGAAAGGTCGTTCTGAATTTTTTCCCCAACCAGTAAGAAAAAAAGAGCGCCGGCTGGTGGCGTGATGGGTTAGGTGCTGGCCTTCTACGCCTGGAGACCCAGGCTCTGACCTGAGTGGCCAGTCGGTGGATTTTCGAGATGCAGAAAATCTTCAGCTCCCATGTCGTATGATTATGCGGCATGTAAAAGATCCCTTGGGTATTCGTCCGGCTTAGGATATCCCTCGGCTAAATTAAATTCCTGCAATTTCGCATCAAATGAGAGCTCAGGTGCCTCCATCTGGTGGACACTGGGCGTCAAAAACACTACTGTGTCATGCATCAGCGTTTTAATGGTGACACAGGAAAGACTGATGCATTGTTGGGGAGCGCACTAGGTCTGGTTATGGCCCAGACGCCTCTTGAGGTGGGTCTCTTATACAGCCCCATTGGAAAGGAAAAAGAAAAATGGTCAAATTGAAAAGGCTTTCATTTGAAAACATCATAGCTTTATGTCGATTCTACTAACCAATGAGGAAATTTTAGAGTTAATTGTTCTATGAATGAAGTGAAAAACTAACGTAACTCAAGCCCAAATTAGCAAGAAAATACATCATATGGCTATTTCTAGGCTGCAATGGAGCCTCTTCGTCAGTGCGAAAATTTTCAACACTCAACAAGAAAGTCGGGAGAGTCTTGAGCATTTTTGCACTGATGAAGATTCTCAATTGCAGCCTTGAAAATAGCTATGTGCTGTATTTTCTTGATGGTTTGGTCTTATTTACGTTGTTTTTTCACTTTAATCATATTTTAGAACAAAGCTTTTTTGATCATTTTTCCTTTTAGGTTGTTCTACGTTTATGATAAATTTAGGAGAACTAACGTAAATGCAAGAGACATTTCTCGTATCACGTGAACATGATTTTATTTTAGTTTTCTCGTTAGCGCCCTAAAAATGAGACACAATGGAACAAAAATGGTTAGTGCAAATGTACAGTGGTTTGTGAAATACACGCTGAAGGTGTTGATTTCATCACAATGATTTAAACTGTCGCTTGTTAACGCAGCGCAATTGCACAGTTAATGTGCATCACGTAGATCGTTTGGTATTTCACTGACTCGCGTTAGCTCTACGTTAGACCCATCAATGGTTACCATCGAAGGCTCTAATTAACACTGAGATATCGCATTGCAAACATATCATCTGGTCGGGTGCGGGTCCTAGAGCATTGGCACTCCCCCCCCCAAAAAAAAAAAAATTGAAAATTGAAAAGCATGCACTACTAAAGCATAAACAGCTTTTTACGGATCAGCAGTCTTACGTGGTCTAAGTAAACCAAGTAAGTGAATGCATGCTATGTGATAAGTGAAAATACTTTTAAAAAGCAGAAAATGAATCTCTACATAGTATAAAATGAAGTCCCCAAAAAGCGTCTGTTTGTTTGAACTCGCAAAACTCAAGAACTACCCGGCCGATTTTGCTGAAATTTACACAATTTGTTCTTTGAAGTCCTGAGAAGGTTTGCAGACCAGTTCGAAAATAATTCGATGAATAGTTCTTTTTTTATTCCAATTTAGGCCCGATTTTCACATAAATTCCAGAATATGGGGGTGAAAAATTACTTGCAATTAGTAATATTATATATCGTTGGAAAGGGAAGAATTTTCAGCGTTCTACGCAATTTGTTCCAACGCTCTAACTTAATTGCGGCGGGAGTTATTGACGTTTTTAGCTCGAATTTGTTTAGGCTTAGCTGAAATTTAGGCGCTACTTTCTTCATTAAATTTATCAATAAAAAGTGAAGGAATTGACCTACAGTTTTCTTTTTGACAGCATTGGATAGAGCTGCTTTTTTTACTCCAGATCTAACTCGACCCATGGTCGGAAGTTTAACCCTCTAGCTCCATTAGAAAAAAAGTTACAAGCGAATGAAATGAAGTTCAAAAATCTGTTCTCAATTCAAGTTTTTAATCATTTTATTTTGCGTTTCCACGGTAACGCTTTTTGAATCCATTATTTCCATCTTTCTCATTTTCAGTTCTGAAACTTATTTTATTTTGTGTTTCCATGGTTACGCTTTTTAAATCCATCTTTCTTATCTTATCTTATACATATAAAATCTGAGTATCTATCTATCTATCTATCTATGTACAAGCTTCTTCTCCCGAACGACAGTGAACTGACCATCGAACCAGGTATCGATGGATTCGTCATCTTCCCGTCTTCATGTTTGGCTATTTAACATAATCCTCCGATAATAATTAGCGGAGATATCAATTAAAAATTATTAATTATGACTCTTAGATTTCAAAATAAAATCCATATTTTTCGAAGGCTTTCCTCCATTCAAATTATTATTCAGTGTTTCAACTCAACTTTCCGGATGAACGCTTTTATTAAAATTTACAGCGTGAAGAAAATCATTGAGATGAAAGATCTGTTGCCATTTCTTTTTCTCGAATATAAAGAAATAAAATTAGGCTTTTGTTTTAAGGCTTTTCCTGTAATCAGGGTGTTTAGTTGTTTACTTTTCGATTATTTTGCCGTAATCTGCAGCAAAATTTTGCTGTTTTTTTTTTTTTTTTTTTGTTCAAGCCTGATTGTTAAATACGCGTCACATGACATAACTTTCATTTTCGAGGAGGACCGTGCGAGGCCTTCGAGATAAAGAGGCCATCCAACTAGCAAATGACGTCATCGTTTGTCGATCCACAATGATATTGGGAAGGGAGCACTTCGATTAATATTTTGGTTAAATAAAACTATTTGGTTTATTTATTATTGTCTTCTGTTATTCAAGTAGCATTACAAGTTCTACTTTTTCATTTGAAAACATAAAAAGGAACCGATAATCATACATTAAAAAATACACTGAGCTTAATTCATAGTCTTACAAAGTATTCAAATAACTAAACACGATTTTATTTTACAATCATGTTAAAACAAAGTGATAAATAAACACAGTTTTATTTTTCATTAGAAATTGTTTTTTAACTAATCGCATTTTAAGTACTCGTATATTGTATTGAAACATTAAGTCTTAAGAAGTATTCAAATAAATAAATGAACTTTCATTTTACAATTACATCAAAACAAAAAATAATATTACTAGTTGTATTTGAATAAGAATTAAATGAAATTTTAAAAAATAAATAAACATTTTTACTTAAGTAAACGGGAAACAGGACTGCAATATGTTTCAAAGACATAACATCAAATTAAAGTACATAATACCAGATTATTAATGTTAACTTAGCTGAGCAAATTTATGCTTTTAAAAAGACGTGAATGCTTGGGTGCCATCCCCAAAGTAGACGGTGCCCTACCCCCTTCAATTATGAAACCTTCAAAAAAAAAAAAAAAAAAAACCAAAACATCTCCATCTCCCTTAAAATTTCAAGGGCACAGTTATTTATAACTATAGCCGTTGAAAAGCTATCATTACTATGAGACTATGATTCCGACCCCCCCCCCCTTCGGTGGGCACTCTCGAAAAATTACACAGGAATTCAACTTGAAAAACGTTAATTAAAGAATGAATGATACATCATGAATACTGTATGTTGTATATCAAAAAATGTATTCAATATCTAAACAGCCTTTTTTTTTTTTGGAATTCGGCTACTTTCCCATTTTTAGCTTTTTCTGCTGCTAATGATTCTTGTGTGTGGGGGGGGGGGGCTTTAATTGTTCATCATTTTAGGCTTTTGAAAAATTATTTTAAAAAGCATTAATTGATGACAAAGAAATATTTTTCAAAAAACTTTTCATAGAATGACCATTTTAGCAACTTTCTTTAATACTTAAAACCTCATATATGTTAAATTTAGATCAACATTTTGCTAAGTATGCTCTTTTAGGAAATCAATGTGACAGTTTTGTGACAGGGGGAAGGGAGGGGATAACAAGAAGTGTGACATCACGCGTTGTTTATAACAATATGCTCATGTTGAACAGCGTTACATGTAACAAGGAGGAGGGGGGGATTTGTTCAAAAGTTTGTAACATACTTTATAGACAGCCCTTTAATTCAATTTATGTTACAGTTTCAGAGTTCCTGAAAGCTTATTAACAGAAAACCCAAGGAGTTCAAAAAATATGTAGTTCAAGACATTTTGCCCTTTTTAAGCATAAACAAACAAGCATAGAGTATTTGGCAAAAACACGTTGTGTATCCACTGCTCAAAATTAATCTTTCGCAAACCCAGAAATTATGAATACCGTTAACTTAACCACAATGTGTGCATAAATATCATAAAACCTAAAGACAACAGTGAAAAAAAACCATATATATATTTTTTAATTTACGCACAGAGCCAGCTTGTTTGAATAACATTGCAGGGGCGTAGTTGGGGGGAAATGTTTAAGTATCGAACCCACGACCTCCGGCGTTCAAATCTAATCTTTTATCTCAGAACTACGGAAACCCATCAAGGAATGTTTTTTGATCAAAATAACACATGCTAGCGTATAATACAATTTAATCGAAACCGAAAATATAAGATTAGTTCAGTTAAAAGCCTGTTTCAATAAACTTGTTTACATTTTTACTGAATATCAACACCAAGTTACGCTTCTGATAGCAACAAGTATATTCGCAGAAAATTTTGACATATGTATATTGTTAGTTTGGAAAATCCATTTCGAATAAATGCGTGTTCAAAGTTGAAAAAATAAAGCAATAAAAAGTTGCAAGTTAACCGTTTCAAATATTAAAGCAGTATGCTGAAATTACAAATTACAGACAAAGATATCGGAAAGGAAACTGACAATTGTTTGTGTAATGGAGGAAAACTTAAGAAATCTTAACTGCATAAAATGTAAATTTGTTTATCTGAGAAAAGAGTACTTACCTCCGAACTTTAAAATTTATTCCATGAGGCGTCCAGCTTTTTGCTTTACATGCAGGTTGTTCGGCAGCGGAACTCGCTGACTCACTTTTCACTCAGCAGATACTTGAGACTTATATTATACATATATTTTTTAATTGCCTCTACATTCCGGTACGTGGGAAGGAAGAGATAAATCCAACAGAATTGTATTCAAAAATGTGCATCCGAAGTTACATATTTCCTATTTCATCTATATCAACCAGAGCAAGCAACACTACTGGTAAACTGCACTGTTTTTAAGTTTCGCGCCAAGTTCAAAGATCGACTACTGGTGGCGTAACGAAGCGGGGGGGAGGGGAGTTGTCTGGCCTGTTATCACGTGGGTCTCGGACCGTGCACGTCGTAAAGTAAATGAGTGATTTACATGCAGTTTATTTTTAGTTACCTAACCTTAGTTAAACCTTGCTTTACGCGCATTTATTTATTCCTTAACGCGTTAGAAACTAGTGTCAGTGTACTACAAAAGCATCAACTGGACTGCTCTTACATTTTTTAGGTAGCCCGTGCAACGCCGGGCACGCAGCTAGTTTTATTTTAATTTCTTAAAAGTATTTTAATATCTGTCGTCATTGTTTGGAGGGGAAATTTTGCATGCTGATTTTTTTTTCTTTTATTTATGCCTGATTGTTGAATATACGTCACTTGACACAATTTCTGTTTTCAAAATAGACCGGGCAAAGCCGGGCAACGCAGCTAGTGTATGTATATGAAATAAATTTATCTAGCCCTTGAAAGATTTGCTCGACTCGAGTGAAGCCGTGATTCTTATCTAGTTAAATGTAAAATGAGTGATTTTTCTTTTCAGGCATTAGAGTTGCTACAACCTGCAGTTTCATCGAATACTAAGGATCGTAAAGAAGCTCATCGAATACGTGGCTTGGCTTTTCATCAGTTGAATCTACCTGTTGAAGGTGAAAATAAAAAAAAAATGAGTTTTTTTTTTTAAATATACATAAAGTTATCTGATAAAAAACGCGCTACTTTTTTTCAGAATCCATATTATATACAGGGTACATTATATCAGGGGTACCTTAAAGTGGACCAATAGCTAATTCCTAAACCGTTAAAGATAAACGTATAGTTCCATTTTGAAAAAATCATTAAATTGCGCCAAGACTAAAAATTCATAAAGTTTTTGTCAAAAATTCAAATTTTGAAAAAGTTACAAAATTTAACTTTTTATACAGTCCTACAGTCCTAGCAACGATGTTTAGTAAAACATTCAGGACACACTGACATTTACAACTAAAAAAAATCGCTCTTTTACGACCAAAATTGGCCAAGTTATGAAGTTATGAAAAATCACTATTTTTGAAGATATTATGACGTCATCGTCGACCTTGTCGGTAACTACGTTTTGGAACTTCAATTTCGAAAAATTGGTAGAGGTGTTATCGATTTCACTCTAGTTTTCAGAAAAATCGATTGGAAATGCCGCTATGTCCCTTCCCTTACACTAACGGTAATAAATATCGCCTATAATAGCGTTTTTAAGACTTCAGTTTCTAAAGATTTCCTCAGAAGTCCTCACGAAATATTCCTCCCCGTAACATCATCAGAGACACTCTAAACCTGTGTTCTTAGGACTACAATTTCAAAAATTTCTTGCGGGAGAGCCCCCGGACCCCCCTATTAGATAGGGAAATTTTTAAGTGTGCCCTCTTAAAATTATTTTCTGGTTGCGCCAGACATTTACGACTGATTTTATTGCAGAATGTAATGGCTTCAAATGTGCCAACTTCTCCTGAACTTGTAGAGCACGCGAAGAAACCCGTTGCTCTTTCTGCAAATGTAGTAGCAAAGGTTTACAACTAACTTGTAACAAAACTTTTAATATATACTTTTTAGATTATATTAGACTAGACTTTCACTTACCGTACTTTTTAACATAAATTTGAACTTGTTTCAACGCATTTAATATCTGCATTCGTTTTTTACTATTTGTAAAGGAATAAGTGTTATACAAGAAATAAATATTTATTAATTTATAGCAATAGTTAAAACGCATTGCAATCCACCTTAAAAAGTAAAAACACACTGACCAAATTTTCGATCAAATCGGTTAAGTATTAATATACATACGGGTAATTTATGAGAGCGGACTGCCGCCATCTTTGATGACGTCTGTCTAGAAAATACCAGATGGCAGATGTCCAAGCCAAAGCTCAAAATACTTTCCAGACACCTATTAAGCTTTTCTGTTAAAACATTCTTCCTCCTCAAACTTTTACGGATACGGATCATGATTTTTCTTCGGTGGAGAGCGGGAGCTCTTTTGCCGGCAGAAGTGTTGAGCATTTATGAGAGCTACGTGACATACATTTCTGCTTCAGCACCGGCTAATGGGCGGTAATTTACTGAATATTTATGAGAGCTACCGGCCGCCATCTTCGATGACGTCATAGCAGAAAAATATACCAGGTGGAAGATGTCCAAACAAGTCCAAAATATTTTGTATAACACCTATTAAACATTTTTAAAAAAAATCTCCCTACTCAAATTTTCTTACACGTGTGCTGTCAGATCCTGGACTAATTGGCGAAAAATAGAAGATTAAAAGTATTTTTAATAAACTGTACCCGTATCTGAATACTGAACTCGTTTTCGGAAAAAAAGAGGAGAAGGTTTTTAATGGGCCGTGGTAGCCCGATCGGTAGAGTGTCGGATTCGGGGCCGGAGGGTCCTGAATTCGAACCTCGATGGTCGAAGATCCACTGTCGTCATTAAAGGGTATTGGGCGACTTTAAATATGCTCGTGGTCTCAATGTCCTCCAAGTGAAACGATACCTCTGGGGGGTGCTAGCACCAGGCAGCTATTAGCTCCTGGTCTAGTTCTAAATTCTCATTAACTGTTCGATCCGGTGATGGTTCAACCATCTATCGGTATAAAAAATAATGGAGGCAAGGCACTTAGTATGCAGTCCTCGACATAAATACAGTTGTAGTCAGTTGTGACTCGGAATCGAAATCGAAGGTTTTTAATAGCGATTTGTATTACGGTATATCTCCGTTTTAACAAAAAAAAAAAATCATACTGACATGCTTATTATAAAGTAAACTTTTAATCAAACTCTTTCGCACTTTACAGTTTATTAAAAATACAAAAATACAACTTGGTACAAAAATTTAAAGCAAAACGGATGTGTGTGTGAAGGGAGAGGGGAGGGCGGCACTTTTAAGTTTTGCCCCACCTCGGAAACTTCCTAGATCCGGCACTGCCTACGCCAGCTGTCTGCAGTAAATAAAAATGTTACTAAAATAGCTCGGAATTTGCAGATGGCCACGAAGGAAAAGATGCCTTTATTGTAGCAATACTGTATCAAGTAAAAGCGCTAAAATGCAGAAATTCAACTCGAAAAAGGCTTTCATTACCTAAAACAGTGCAGATAAAATACTCTGTTGAAAGTACAAGCAGAAATTTTCTGTACATCTATCTACACCATCTTTTGTTCTTTGTTGAGTTCTGTGCGTTTTAATCTTAATTTTAAGCGCAGCTGCGCAAAGTTTTCGAATAGCACATTTCGAATTTAAAATTTTATGCGCCAGAAATAGTTAATTTAAGACACACCACGCATCTAAAAATGCATCTCATGTGATAAAACATAATAATTATGGCAGAGAAATATAACGAAAATAAAATTTTTACTATTTGAGAAAATTTACTGAAAACGTAAAAAAAAAAAAAAAACAACTGAAAATTGCCCAAACTTCTACTCATTTTTGGCAAAGGAAAGAAGTATTATTACAGACATATTTACATGCTATTTTTACTAATTTTGGCTATAAACATGAAAACACAGCATTTTTCGAAATTTCAACCCAATTTCGGTAGATCAAGAAATTGTGCAAAAAAATTCAAATTTTTTTATGTGAACTTTGCTCCACCAATGGCACCTTTTGCGCACTACCCATCATCGAAATAAAATAAAAAAAAGTTGTTTTCTGGCCCACCCTAATGTACACTGATGAGCCAAAACATTATGACCACCCAGTCAATAACCCGTTGTGCCACCTTTGGCCTACAAAACAGCTGCGACTCGCCTTGGCATGGATACCACAAGCTCTTGGTAGACGTCTGGAGATAGATTGTACCCAATGTTAATGCAGCGGTCACGCAAAGTTGAGATTTCTTGACATGGGGGTGTTTCAGCTTTGAGCAGCCTTTCCGTGAAGTTCCGAATGTACTCGATAGGATTTAAATCCGGTGAATTTTGTGGTTAGGGCATTAATTGGAATACTTCATCATGCTGCTGGGTCCACTCCAACCCAATTATAACCCTGTGACATATGTCATTGTCCTGCTGGAAGATGCCATTTCCAGTAGTGAAGACCGACGCCATGTAAGGGAGCACCTGATCTGCCACGATGCTGACAGTTCACAGCCTTCATGGTATGTTCTACCACAACTAAGGGTCCCAGAAACTGAAGGAAAAGTCCCCCAGACTATAATATCGCCACCATCAGCCTGTTTAAGACCAACAGTACAAGACGGGAGCAACTGTTCTCCTGTAAGACGGCGAACATTGACACAACCATCTATGTGATGAACGAGAAATCGTGATTCGTCCGACCAGACAACTCTCTTCCGGTCATCCAAGGACCGGTATCGGTGTTCTTGGTCCCACTGTAGGCGCAGTTGGCGATGAAGATTGGTCAATAAAGGCACACGAGTAGGACGTCTGCTGCGTAGTCCCATATCCAACAGTGTCCGCTGAACTGTGTGTTTGGAAACACTTTCAATCGCAACTGCATTGCACTGAGCTGTCAGTTGATCAACTGTCTGCCTCCGATTTTGCTTTACCAAGCGGCCTAGTTTCTGACGTCCGTTATCTTTAACGACGCGTGGCCGTCCAACACCTTTACGCCTACTGTTGGTTTCACCGTCCTTTTTCCACTTCACATAAGTACCAACAACGACAGAGCATGAGCAACCTACCAGTCTTGCAGTTTCTGAGATACTCGTTTCGAGTCTTCGAGCCATCACAATCTGCCCTCTATCAAAGGCTGCGTTCGGAAACGATAAACCGGTTACACCGCGTGGTTAGTCCGGTGTGGTTATGACGTATTTGGAATTTCTCTAGGAATTCCGGTAGAACAGCAGTGTTTCCGAACGCTCGTGGTTAAACCGCGGTAGTTCTAGCTCAGCAGCAAACGACACTCCAATCAACGCGTAACTTTCATAATAGGCAAGTCACGTGCGTTACGATCAAAACATGAAACACGACCGGATTGGCCAACACAGACTTTGTGACGTTTGTGATCTCGCTAACCGCTTCCAGACAGCGGTGCCACAGGTTGCTACCAAGTCGACCGCCAGAAAACAACCGCAGTGTTTCCGAACGCGGTTAAGTGACGTCACCGGTTCCACCGCAAGCGTTTCCGAACGCTTGCGGTTGCACCGAGGCGACCGATCCGCGTTTCCGAATGCACCCAAATTCGCTGAGATCGTTACCCTTTCCCATAATTCGCAAAAGGAAGTACTCAAATGAAGCCCGGTCTTCTCCAGCCTCAGTTATATACCAACCCCACTTCATCATGTAATGTCCACGTCATCTAGACGAATTCCATGGAAAAGTTAGGGGTGGTCAAAATGTTTTGGCTCTTGAGTGTATGTGTTCATACCCGTATTTTATCATTCGCCAAAATTTAGAATTGTATTTGATAAATTGAGAAGCCTGCCTCCCACAAATTTAAGTTCGGATCGCCCCAACTTCGACTCCAAGACTTCGTCTCTGATACTGCAGCCCTGGCAGAGCTGCGGACTCGGAGTTAAATAAATGACCGACATTTTCTCCAGCTCCAATGAAATCGGTATTAATTTCACTATTGTATTGACAGATAATCGGAGAAAGCACAACGATTAAAAAATTTTTATCTGTAGCTATTTTTTATTTGTTTACAAAAAAGTACTTGTAATTGATTTTACTAAGCAGATCTTTTGAAATGATATTCAGTTTTCCCTCTAGATTCGATTTTTATAACTAGCAGAATTTAGTAGTTGTGATTCCTCCTTCTTTTTCCGTGTTTTCACACATTATTTAGAAAACATCCAACATATTTAACTTCTGGTTCCTGACGTTAATTTAACGTGAGCTGAGAATATCGGGGTTTTTTTCCTTTTAATTTTTAGCTTAACATTAGTTTTTGTTCTTCTTTAGGTTTGATGGACATAGAAGCAGCTCTGAAAATAGATCCTGATGATGATGAATTGAAGAAGAATGCTAGAATTTTACGAGAACTTGTGGAAAATTCACATTGAAAATGGTTAAAATTTCCTGAACAATAAAGTTTTTTCTGAGGACGTTTTATCAAAAATTTACTTGATTCTCTTTGAATATTAACAACTATTTCTCCAAGCCAAACGGGAACCCGAGGGATATTTTACATGCCGCGTAATCATGCTACATTGACGTTGTCGATTTTCTACACCTTGAAAATCTACAGACAAGCGGTGTAGACTACACCACTCTTTCGGCTTCCTAGTAAATATCGGTCGATCCCTTTTGGTGCTACCACAGCTAGAAGACCTCTAAGCCTTGCTCAATGGGCCTATTGGTAAATCAGGCTCTGCTTATGTTTTCCCTCTCCGTAGACATCGGTTCCGTATTCAACAACCTGTCATGGACCACGAATTTAGGAAAACAAATTGTGACTCTGCACTGTTTTCTTTTTACTCTAGTTTTCGTTATCAAAGATTCGTTTATATCTCATCTACATTTTCTCTCAAAAAAGCTCTGCAACAAAAGAGTTGTCTCTAAACCAGCGGTTCCCAACCTTTTTCTCTTTGCGAACCCCTTGGAACAGGCAAAAAAGTTCGCGAACCCCCTGATGTTGAAATTAGTAACATGTAAGAAACAATAAAAAAACAGCATGTTTGCTTTCCATTTTTTTTGCAGCATTTGATTGCAATAAACAAAAATATAATTGTAAAATATCATTAAGTGCAAACATTAATAAAAAGTTAAAACTACATCTACAAGAAAAATTATAAACAAGAAGTTTTATAAACCAACTATTTTTTTAAGCATACTTTAAATTGGGGAAAAAATCCTTAATGCGATATTTGTGGCTGTTTGACGGAACAAAGAAACTGAAAGTTTGGTTCAATGTCTGACAGTTTGAGTCTTAAATCAGGCTCTGCATTCAATCTGCTTCGGGATTTATCTTTGAGATAAGTATAGGAGGAAAATCCTTTCTCGCACAGATATGTTGTACAAAATGGTAATAAAATTCGAATTGCTTTTTTGGACAAAACGGTCTAGTCATTTCTTACACTGAGCCAGAAGTCAATTAACGAGAGCTCTTTAAAGGTAGTTTTCAATGAATTATCACAGGATAACTCGATGAGCATTTCCTTTTCAGGTAATGTCAGGGTGTTCTCTAAGCATGGATTTCCTTCAAAAGGATTGCGTATCCAGTTGTTTGAGAGAGGGACGTTACGACTATTAGGAAAATACTCGTCAAAAGTTAGTTCAAGATGTTGTAGTTGTTCACATACATTTCTTTTAACGCTTTCATCAAGTTTCATTGAGTTTTCTGATAAAAAACTACTAAGATAAGTGAAACAAGAAAACTCACCCATTTCCAGGCATTGGACCCAGAAATTCAATTTTTTTTACCATAGCTTCAATTTTATCATATACAACGAAAATATTAACAACTGCACCTTGCAAGGATAGATTTAATTCATTTAATTTTGAAAAGATGTCAGCTAAATATGCAAGCCTTTGCATCCAAAGAGGATCGAATATGCAAGTGGACAAGTGAAATGGATGATCAACAAAAAATGCTTAGACTTCTGACTTCAATTCAAATAAGCGTGCCACGGGAAAGCCATCTAACTTCTGTGTGAAGAAGTAAAGTAACATGAAGGCTTCTCAATTCCTCACAAAGCGCGTGAAATAGACGGCAGTTTGTGGCACGTGATTTTATGAAATTTACAATTTTTACCGCATCATTCAAAGTAGCGGATAATTCTGCGGGAATACGCTTACATGCTAATGCTTGTCTATGAATGTAGCAATGAGTCCATTCAATTTTCTCGTTGATCTTCTTTACTCGCACCACAAAGCCAATAAATTTTCCTGTCATTGATTTTGCACCATCCGTGCACACACCCACACACAAAGACCAATCTATTCCATTTTCTTCAAAGTAACTGTTGACCAGTTCGAAAATTGCTTCTCCAGTTGTGTTGGTTTTCAAAGGTTTTGCAAATAGTACATCTTCTTTAATTGTATCGTTAAAAATATACCTAACATAGACAAGTAATATTGCAGCGTTTGCTACATCAGTCGACTCATCAAGCTGGATCGCAAAATTATTCTCTTTTATTCTATTCACAAGTTCTTTCTCCACATTACTTGCCAAATCAGTAATTCTGAGTGATACTGTGTTGTTTGATAGCGGAACCAGGTCAATTTTTTTTGCTGACTTTTCTCCCAGCAACACTTAGCAATATCTTTAGCACACGGTCCAATTAAATTTTCTGCAATTGTATGTAGCTGTCCAGATCTTGCAATTCTGTAACTGACTCGATATGAAGCTTCAAGGGCCATTTTACTTACTATCTTCGTTGGATTCTAACAGGAACGTAGAGACGCTACACTTTTTATTATATTCCAATTTTCTTTTAAAATATTCGATAGGTTTGTCCTTGTGTGTTGGATGCTTTGTTTCGAGGTGTCTTCTCAGAAGTGACGGTTTCAAACTGCTGTTCGTTAGAACTTCGTTGCAGAGAAGACAAAGCGGTCTAGGTTCAGACTCTTCTCCAGTAAAATAAAAGCCCATTTGTAAATAGTCACTGTCATATTTTCGCTTTTTTCCTTTTTTCTCCCCTAGTTCACTTTTCTGTTTAGTCGGGGGAGGCGGCAGTTCATTACAGCTATCTATTTCAATATCCTGTGTTGATTCGAAAGTTACTGCTGATGTTGAGGGTTGATCGATTGACTGCTTGTCCATTTGTCGCTCAACCAAACTACCAGTTTTCAACCATCGATCCATAACAGCAGAAAGTTATTAAATCATAAAAATTACCAACACGATTATAACTTCTCAAACAGAGTAGCAAGTTCACGTAGCAAAACCAATTGCAAACAAAATCACTTTTTTTCTAGCATCTCTAAAGTACTCTAAATACGTCTGTTAACAACTATTTCCCCAGAACTATGAGCATGCTGATGTTACATATTTTTGAAAACGAACAGATGGGTAAAATCCAGTAATAAATTTTAAGTTTGGAGCCTTTTGCTGTCATGTCTGCTATTCGATGACTGAATTCGACGAAAATTCCCGAGTTATATTTCAACCAGATTAGAAATAATACCCCTATGATGCATTGTTTGAGAATTCTTTATTTTTTTCGACATATGTATATTGTTTGATTGACCCCACGCGATGGCGCCTTTTTAAGGTCATCGTGATCCCCGCCACAGCTTAATACAACGTTTCTGCATGGCGCCTCGCAATAAAGAAGGAAGGATATCTCTTTTTGTTGTCTATCGAAAAAAAAATGAGAAAATTTCTTTTTAACCAAGATTATAAAACCGCTGAAAGATTTTTTTTTTTTTTTTTTTTGAGCTTAATACAAGAGTCTGGCGCGTTTTCAAATAAAAAAAAAATTTAGTAACTATGTGTGCAAATTGAATATTTTATAATTTTTTACCAAACTAGGAAAAATCCGCCATTGCACCGAAATTGTCGAGAACCCCCTTCCTGCACCTCGCGAACCCCTGGGGGTTCGCGAACCACCGGTTGGGAACCTCTGCTCTAAACAATAGTACAGCCATAAATTATCTTTTGGGTGCGGTTTTCTGTCATAACTGCTTTTATGTGTTTACTAGCTGCGTCGCCCGGCTTTGCACGGTCCACCTCGAAAATAAAAGTTATGTCAAGTGACGCGTGTTCAACAATCAGGCTTGAAAAAAAAAAAAAAAAATCAGTAAAATTGTGTGCCAGATTGCGGAAAAATAATCAAAAAGTAAACATTTTAAATCCTCTGATTGCAGGAAAAGCCTTTAAAACAAAAGTCCGAATTTTATTTGTTCATATTCGAGGAAAAAAAGGCAACAAGCAGACATCAAACAATGCTTCATTTCCCTTCGTATCTAATTTTAGTTGTGAACTAAATAGTAATAGTTTTAGGGAGTAAATCGCTCGAACCATCCATCGAGCTTGGTGCATGGCTCCCGGTGGTCATATTTTAAATTCATTTTCTGTATTTCCACCTAAAAATATGATAGGCAAGTCTATCAACTCTTGATAGTCATCCCTGACCGTAATATTAGCAAAGAGCCAAGTTCTGCTGTTGTGCGTGGTGCGTCGTATGCCGTGATCAGGTCCCTCTCCTTTCCCTTCTGGCAAAGGGTGGTAATTACATGGGTATTTAAGCCTCAGAGAGGGTCATTAGCAAAAAATGAAAGCAAATAAATAAGAAAAAGTAACACAGGAGAAGTTTGTTGTATCAATCAATAACCCGCTGTTTACGGAGATGCAAAGATCTTTTTCATTTCTCTCTTTTTTTTTTTTGCTGTTTTATTTATTTTTATTTTCCTTTTTTACTGCATATTAATTTTTATTTTATTTATTCACTTTGTATTTATTTAATTTTTGAAGCGAGTGCCGAGATGTATTGTCATTTCTGTTACAATTTTTTAACTTAAAAGTTTTATTTCTCTAATCAAATTATAATTTTTATTTTTTTCATGTCAACAAATCATGCATTAAATTACAATTAAGTTAAAGACTAGTCGACCCGTGCGGGATTCCGCACTGTGCTTCGAATCGTTTCATAAGGCATTTCGCTCTTTAAAAATTTAGAAGAAAGAACATTATGAACAAAAACCAAAAAAAAAAAAAAGTAAACGGGAAAAAGTAACCGCAGAAGAGAAGGCATGTAATTTAAAGACATCAGTAACAAAACCTCGTTAAATACAACGTTGTGATAATTTGATCATCGCTCACCTTTCGGTTGTACGTATTTTCAATGCAAACATAAATATCATTAAAAGTGTGGCTGAGTAGTGACTCGTGAAAAAGCAATAATTCTGCATGTGAAAAAACAGGTTGTGGCAATTACATTCCTGCCCATGTGAGCATCTAACGGGAAAAAAAGAAACATTAAAGAGATATTAATTGGCACGGATTCGAATTGGCGCCATTTTGATTAACAGCACGACACCCCAACAAACCTAGCAATTGCGCCTCCCTTTTCGAAAGCTATTCATTGAAGGAATGCGTAGTAAAAAACAGCAAAAAAGCTTTTTGCCAAAAATAATAATAATAATAATAAGATCATGCTTCTATGTTTTGTCATTAACCAGCATGATACGATTTAAAATTATTCGTAAAGCATGGAATTTGATTAAAGAATGACGAAGATCTCACGTAGCGATTGAAACAAAAATTCTAGAGAAGTAATAAATTAGATTGAAAATAAGTGTTTTTATCTTTGAATATTGAACTATTTCACATAGAAGGTTTCTCTAACCGTTACGGCTTAAATGCCCGCACATGTTTCTCTTTTAATCGAACACTTAAAATTCAAAACAAAAACCAGTTGAACTGAGTCCATTTTTTAAGTGTAATTTTTCGAACGTAGACAAAATGTTATTTTTTTTTCAGCAGAAATCAGAGGAGTAAAAAATGATTTCTTACTAATGAAGTTGATAATAATTTTAATGTTTTATATCGTATTCGCGCGAATAAAAAATTAAAGGTTTAATGGGTGGAACTCGTAGTTTCAATTTGTCGTAGTATTTTTTCATTTGTACAAAAGGTCGAACACTACTATTAGAAAAGTCTACATTTCAGCATACAATGAAAATGTTTTTCTCCACAAAAAGGATTCCCTTGAGGTAAATCTAATACTTTTTTTATGCTTACATTATGCTTAGTGGTCTGGACAGAGTCAAAGCTTTAAAAAAGAGGAAGAACACCCTTCGATTAATAGTAAACTTGTGTGAATGATAACTGTAGCCTGCATAAAGGAGTCGAAACACCAAGTAGCATTCCCACTGCATTTATTTTATTACGTGTGTATGTTATGAGTACATGTAATGCGTAATACTAATGCAAATTTTATATTATGTCGGACAGCCCAAACTTGCCCGAAGTTCAGATAGTTTATAGTCGAACGCTCTACCGAAAAAACTTATCAATTTAACCGAACAACTAAGTCCAGTGCTTTTAAACTTTATTAAAATATGAACACACACACACAGGCTAATTTTTTTTTTTTTTTTTGCCGAAAGCGACGTAAAAAATTGGAAAACTGTATTAGAACTTTGCTTAAAAAAAAAAAAAATGCATAAGACCTACAGGCTGCATCAAGGTTTTGAAACAGCAAGGGGCGTTTCCGAAAACTTGATTTTTCGACCGTAAGTCTATTTTTCCTCATTAGCCAGCCTGATAAGTTTTAAAATGAGAGGGGAATAATACATAAGATAAGATATTGAAGAGAAATTTTTTTAATTTTTGAAATTTTTTACAATTTGTTACCGCAGGTTATGGCATTCGTTATGACTTAGATGGCAGCACGTGTTCATCATTTAACAGCACCGTTAAAATACAAAATAAATTAAACTATGCTCTTTTTTAAGCGTAGCTTTTCGAATGTAGTAAAAATGTGATAAGCTATTTGATTTTTTGCAAAAAGAAGAAAAAATTTATATTTTACCCTTCAAATTGAAGTAGTAATTTTTTTATTTGTACAAAGAGTCAGAAACTCATTAGAAGAATATATATTTCAATATACGATTTATTATTTTTTTTTTTCTGAACAAAAAACAATTCTATTGCAGTCTGAAATCTTAAACCTGTTACTTATATTATCGCTTACATTATGCTTTAATTTTTTTACCAGAGCCAAAGCTTTAAAAAAAAAAAAAAGCTTACGATTCAGAAGTAATTTAGCACAAGGTCACATCAAGTTTTCATAACAGCAAGTAGCGTTTCCTTCTCATTTATTCTATTCCCTCATATTTGTTATTCACTTAATTAAGTGTTCATTTATTGCGCGATATTTCTCTAATTTTTTGATGCAGATTGTCCGCACGTGGGCCCGAACACGCATTCTCCTGGTTACGAGATGAATTCTCAGCCGATCAAGCTATTCAGCTCTGTCGGTTATAGTGCAAGTTAAAGTTAAAAATTTAACCGAAAACCTCATTCTGGTTCTTTAAAAACAGGTTTTTTTGAATGAAAAAAACAATTTTTAGACCGTGGGTCTATTTTTCGTCAGTAGCCAGCACGATAAGCTTTAAAATAAGGTGTAAATCAAAGAAATCGATCAAGAATTGAGGAAAATATGGCGTAGAAACCAAAAACAGGCTACAGAAATAATATATAAGGATGTGAAACTAGCAGAAAGAAAAAGATGTAAATATAATGAATTTAAGTTAAGGAAAAAGTGTTTGAACACAACGCGGGCTTATAATCTGTCGAAGGGTCATGATCCCCATGACTCTCCTCTTGTATCCTCTTGTTTAATACCGAACACTGTTAAAACTACAGGTTGCATTCGGCACCTTTCAGGGGTGAAACGCTTGTTCACCAGCGGCACCTAATACGGAGCCGAAATTGCACCTCTAACTAGGGTGAAAAACAGGCACCTTTTAAAAAATAGGCAGCCGGGGTGAAAAGAATGAACCTTCGGAGAGAGAAATGGCACCCTTACTGTAGATCCTCTCCCCCCCCCCTTCCCCGTATTGTGTGCGTTTTTGAATACAGTTGTGTATTTTTCTTTTTTTAATAGTTTTGTTTTGATTCATGATAGTCTACGTTTTGCACACTTTTCACATTGCATGAATTCAGTACTGGAAATGATTAAAACTTGTAATTACAGCATTTGACCATATTTCAGAGTTTTCAACATAGTTAAGAAGTGCTCATTGCTTTAATTCATCTGATCGTTCTCTACATCAGTGTTTCTCAACCTCTTTTGACCCACGGGTCGGTAAAAACAAATGAAAAACATTGCGGACCTGTGAAATTTTTATCCTTTTCTTAAAAATAAATAAAGTAAATAATAATAATTATAATAACTCTCGTGGCGGTAAAAAACTTGTGAAAAAATTCTGCGTACTGATGAGTTTTTTTTTTTTACAAAGTAATATTAAAAATGAATAAAACAATAAATATCTACAGACTTTATTTGGTATGAAAGAGTTGTCACAAATATATTTAAAGTTAAAGACGAGTAATTATTTGAATAATCATAGTTAAGTTAATCATCATTTGTGAGAAATAACCGGACCGAAAGTAAGGTGTAGATGTACTTATGAATTATTTACATGAACAGCCAAAAATATTCTGGGATATTAAAGTTACGATAAAACAAAATCGTTTCTCAAACGTTCAACATTTCAATCAAAATAACAATAAAATAAAATGCGCATAAAATTTTTCCACAGTTAAAAATTTAAAGAAACTCCTAACACTATCGAATAACCGCTAACAGGAAATGATTCAAACACTTGAACGAAAAAGCAAAAGAAAAAGATAGACGGAGAGAGATTTCTTTTTTATTTTTTGCGCTCGCTACACAAAGCACAAGAATCATTTTTATTTAGGTTCTCACTTGTTGATTATTGAAAATATCATTGCGGTTACTATTTCGGTGATTAAA
This sequence comes from Uloborus diversus, assembly GCF_026930045.1. Taxonomy (NCBI): domain Eukaryota; kingdom Metazoa; phylum Arthropoda; class Arachnida; order Araneae; family Uloboridae; genus Uloborus; species Uloborus diversus. Next base: position 156,012,577 of record NC_072739.1, read on the forward strand.
TGTTGCTTATCGAGTACTCAAGAAAATAATGATAGATACATTTAGTAGCGTTTTGTGTGAATGATGGAATTTTCACGATAGTAACGTTAACCTGAAAATAAACAACTAACGGTACTACGGTATCGTAACGGACTAACGGTAACTGAAAAGCATTAAACGTACTTTTAACTATGTTTGAAAGCCCTAAAAGCTACAAAGTGATCAAAAGCTGTACTTACTTGTTATTTTAAAGAATTATCCTACAAAAGTTGAGATTTAATCCAATAGTGTACTTCATTCAATGTGAAAGACGTAGAAGCCACGCGTAGTGCAACCTATCATTCGTCCGCCATATTGAAGTGGTTGAATGGTGAATGTATGCCGGAAGCGCATGCGCCAGCAAGTCATTTAGCGATTGCTTGCTGTTTTGGCACCCCTGTCTACGACTGTCTGCTACTTTCGCACCTCTACTTTACTTTCTGGCCAGTATGGCACCCTTGGTCACCATGCTTTCACCTTAGGGGGAATATATTCACTCGTCTGGAACCTCTGGTTATAACAGTGAATATTAATCGAGTGAAAACCCCCAACTTTCCAAGAAGAAGAATCCAGGATAAAATGATGAAAAAAAAAAAAAAAGAAAGAAAGAAAGAATAAAGCATATTGTAACGGATTCGGTGCGAATTCCACTTTCTTGAAATGAAGACACAGTTCTTGATAAAAACACAGGAAATTTATTTACACTATGTACAGGAAAGATCTTCAACAACTGCTAAATTATTCATCAGCAATTAAGCAATTATCACACAACACCGTAAACTCAACGTTTACACACGTATTTACTTCCGAATACGAAAACAACACAGCGAAATGCCTCGCTATAAACAGAGCAAAATGCTCTCCGTTCGAAATCTGAATCGAAACTAACTGTTTATCCATCGCTAACGGCTTAAATACCCCGAAAAGAAATTTCTCAAATATTCCACACGCTTCTTTAAAGTAGTAGACCGTTATCAATGAAAAGAAAGAAAATAGGGGTCGTATAATTTAGCCGAATGAAAAAGGGGTTGTATATTCATTACGGGAAACTATTTACAGGTTACGTTCCTACAATAACTACTATTTACAGAATTTGTAACATTGCCCCCTTCCTAAGGACTGCACGTCCCGGGCAGTACAATCCCCAGAAAGGGTGCCAAACTTCTATCACAAGTTTACAAATATTCACATTAATTAATAACTAACAGATACAGAAAACACAATAATAACAAGAAATATTACTAAACACTAAAAGCAAAAATTATCTACAACTTTTATGTTATCAACCATGGTTGTTTACGTAATACTCATGAACTATGGCCATAGTATGGGGCTAACCGATCATAATGTACAACCCTGGGTTTTGCATTAGGTGATTTTTGGATCCTCACTACGACGTCATTTAGTCGGTTAAGGACTTTGTAGGGTCCATCCCAATGCGACTGCAATTTGGGTGACAGACCTTTCCGTCGGATGGGATTCCATAACCAAACCTTGTCGCCTTCGTTGAATTCATGTCCAGTAGACCTTGTGTCGTATCGGGTCTTCATCTTCTCCGCCGCGATGATGATTCGCTCTCGTGCGAAGTTATGAACGTCTTCCAACCGGGCCTGGAGATCCTGGATGTACTCCTCAGGCGATGAAGGCGCATCCGGAGGACGACCGAAGACGAGATCACAAGGTAGCCGAAGCTCTCGTCCGAAGAGCATCTGAGATGGGGCATATCCGGTAGTCTCGTGGACAGCACTGCGGTAGGCCAGCAGGAACAAAGGTAGCTTCTTGTCCCAATCCTGTTGATTTCTGGATACCATAAGCGAGAGATTATTTAGGATTGTGCGGTTAAATCTCTCCACCATGCCGTCCGTTGTGGGTGTAGTGGTGTTGTCCTAGTTTTCTCAATGCCGAGAATTTGACATAGGCCCTTAAACACAGCAGAGATGAAATTCCTCCCTTGATCGGAATGAATCTGCAAAGGTGTTCCGTATCTCGAGATCCAATGTTGGACTAGAGTCTCTGCTACGGTGGTAGCCTCTTGATCTGGAATGGGATATGCTTCCGGCCATTTGGTGAAGTAGTCGATGGAAACAAGAATGTATTTGTTCCCATCAGCAGTTCTTGGTAGAGGACCCAAGATGTCGATCCCAATTCGTTCGAAAGGAGCTCCAACGTTGTACAGATGTAGCTTCCCTCTGCTTCTTTTCTTCGGTCCTTTACGAGCAGAACAGGCATCACAAGAATGGCACCACTTCTCCACGTCATCCTTCGCCTTGCTCCAGAAGAAGCGCTCCCGAACTTTATGGAGGGTTTTCAACACACCAAAATGTCCTCCAGTCGCACTACTATGTATTTCTTTCAGAACATCTGAAATCCTTGATCGGGGAAGTAGTAACTGCCACCTAGATGTTTTGCCGTCGTCAGATTCCCATTTTCGGTGTAGCACGCCGTTCCGTAAATGGAGCGAGTTCCATAAAGCCCAGTATCTTTTTGTTGCAGGACTGAAGATGGAAACGTCCTGCCAGCTAGGTCGCCGACTGTCACTTTCCATGAACTCCAAAATTGGTTTTATGTCGGGGTCTTCAAGTTGATCTTTTCGAACTTGGTCGTCACTCCATGGATCAGGTTCTGATGATATTGGAGTCACTGTCACCTGATAGGCGGTAGGGCTAGTCGTTCCATACTGTTTCTCGATTCGGGAACAATAGTGGCAGTTCTCAGGACAGGGTCTCCTTGATAAAGCGTCAGCATTACCGTGAGATAACCCTTTTCGATGCTTGATCTCCATGTCATATTCCTGGAGCCGCTGTATCCATCTGGCTATCTGACCTTCCGGATTTTTGAAGTTCAAAAGCCAAGTTAATGAGGCATGATCTGTCCGAAGCAGAAATTTTCGGCCGTAGAGGTAATGATGGAAGTGTTCTATAGCTTTCACTATGGCCAGTAACTCCTTTCTGGTGACGCAGTAATTTCGCTCCGACTTTGATAAGCATTTGCTCCAGTAAGCGATGACATGTTCATTTCCGTCAATTTCTTGGGATAAAACAGCTCCGATGCCCTCGTTGCTCGCATCAGTGTCCAGGATGAAGGATTTTTCTGGCTGAGGATAGGCGAGGATAGGCGTTGATGTTAAAGCCTCCTTCAGTCGTAGAAATGCATCTTCGCATTCTTTGGACCATTCAAACTTTTGCTTGCTCTCCGTCAGCTTATGCAAAGGTCGTGCAATGTTGGAAAAACCCCTCACAAACTTCCTGTAGTACGTGCAGAGCCCCAGGAAACTTCGCAGCTGATGGATGTTTTCGGGACGACTCCAACTCTTGACAGCAAATACCTTCTCTGGATCGGTCTGTACACCCTCAGAAGAGATGATGTGACCAAGGTAGTTCACTTCCCGGCGGAACAAATTACATTTGGACGGGCTTAACTTCAGATTGGCTTCCTTAAGCTTTTGCAGCACTTTCCTAAGATTTGCCAGATGTTCTTCGAAACTGCGTCCCACGATGATGATATCGTCTAAGTAGACCAGACAGGATTCGTAGGAAAGTCCTCTTAACACTGTTTCCATAAGACGCTCGAAAGTAGCTGGTGCATTGCAGAGGCCGAAGGGCATCACTTTAAACTGCCATAAGCCTTGTCCAGTTGTAAACGCTGTCTTCTCTCGGTCCTCAGGGTGTATCTCAACCTGCCAGTAGCCGCTCTTCAAGTCCAGGGTCGAAAACCACTTGTGTCCGGAAAGAGTGTCCAAGGTATCGTCTATCCGTGGAAGAGGGTAACTGTCTTTCTTGGTGATTTCATTCAGCCGTCGGTAATCGACACAAAATCTGGTGGAGCCATCTTTCTTTCGGACCAGGACGATGGGAGACGCCCAAGGACTGGATGAAGGTTCGATTACATCGTTCTCCTTCATCTCTTTCAGGAGGGTCTCAACCTCTTCCTTTTTAGCGAACGGTAGTCGTCTTGGATGCTGTTTAATAGGGGGGTGTTCTCCAGTGTAAATCCTATGCTGCGTTAAATTCGTACGGCCAACATCCTCCGATGTAGATGAAAACAGATGCTTGAAGTCGTCCACCAATTGTTCCGCAGCAGTTCTTTGATCCTTCGATAAGGGTGCACTCCCAATTAACTTCGATGTCAAGGACTCAGAAGACACAGTCTCGGGGGAATTGATTCTTCTAATGATGCAGTTTACGGGAGTACAAGTTGCTAACACTTCGCCTTTCCGGATATTCCTTGGCCTTTCACTCACGTTGGCGACTCTCACAGGAATTACATTCTTAGAAAGGTCCACAAGCGTAGATGCTACCAGCACTCCTTTTAGGCTATTGCTTAGGTTAGGGTATTCAATGAGTCCAAATCGAAAACTATTGCTTTCTTCAAGGGAGCCAGGTATTAATGATTCTGACCTTGAGGGAATCGATAAATCTGTTTGAACTATTATTTGATGAGCGGATTTTACATCACTCTCTGCAGGGAAAACGGCTATGTCTTCTCTCATCGAGTGCAGCTCATTAGTCTTGAAGTCGAGAGTGAAGTCATATTTCTTCAAAAAGTCCAATCCGAGAATGAAGGGGTCCGTGATATTGGCGACGAATGCCGTATGATGGTAGGTGGCATTCCCAAACACTATTTCCAAGTCCACTTTACCGTCAATCTCAATTTTGTCACCTGTCACAGTCTGGAGACTTACGCGTGGCGATGTCCACAGCAGTTTCAATCCAAATTCACGAGCCACATCTGTCCTAATGATTGTCACATTGGCTCCAGTGTCAACAATCAGTCTGCAGGGGTTCCCATTTACATGTGCGTAAATGAAAAGTCCATCACTGCCACTACTAGAAGAGGAAATCTGCAGAGCTTTAGTGGTGGTGATTTCCTTCCCTCGCGTAGCTTGGCGAGTCGGACAACTCCTTCGCAGGTGTCCTTCACTACCGCATTTCCAGCACTTCTGCTCTTGTTTCTTTTGGGCTGTTATGCTGCTCAAATGTCTTGTCAAGTCACCGAGTTGTCTCTCAAGTTCAGCGAGGTGGGACGACCTGGAATCAGACTCATCAGCTTCCTGAGTCCGGATTAGATGGCGATCCACACGGGTTGCTTCTTGGGCGGCCTCGTATCTCATCGCATACACAACGGCAGAATTCAGGTCTTTGACATCCGCCATCCGTAGAGCTTTCTGGATTTCCGGATCTCGAACCCCGTCGATGTAGTAGTTGAGTGCCAGGTTGTCTCGAACATCCGCAGGACAGTCGCAAAAAGCAAGATGAGACAGTCTCTCGACGTCCGCCGCTAGCTCTTGCAGGGTTTCCCCGGTTTTCTGGAAACGGGACTTCAACTGGAGTCGGCTGAAATCTTTCTGGCATTTCTCACCGAAGCGAAGCTCCAACGCAGATGTGAGGGCGGCGAAATCCAGGCGCTGGCTGTCCGGAAGGGTCTGAAGAATGTCCGCTGCGTCACCTCTCAGGGATGCTGCAAGATGGCAGGCCTTGGTAGCAGAGTCCCATCCGTTCGCTTCCGCCACTATCATGAATTGGGTCTTGTACACCTGCCACGAACTTTTCCCATCAAATGTGGCCAGTTTAATGGACGGTCGAGCAACCGATGTGGGAGCGCCAAACTGTACAGAGCTGCTTTCCGCGATCGCCAATCTCCTTTCCATGTTTTTAATTTTCTCATCCACATGATTCTCAACTGTTGCGATACGGTTTTCTACTGTTTCAAATTTTCCATCAAAAGCATCAACTCGATGCTCTATCTCATTAAATTTATTTTCCATCACAGTCTTTACCGAAGTAAGGTCGTTTTTAATTTCCTCTTGGTTAGAAGCTAAATCCTTTTTCAGCACCATTAAATCACTTTTCCATTGTTCTTGATTAGCCGCCATATCATTTTTTAATCGTTCTTGATTAGCCGCCATATCATTTTTTAATTGTTCTTGATTAGCCGCCATATCATTTTTTAATTGTTCTTGATTAGCCGCCATATCACTCTTCACAGAGTTGATTGCATCAAGCAGTTGTTTTAATTGTTCATCCATTGCGCGAGTAATCACCATAAAATTAAAGTCAAAATTTAAAAAGTCTTTATGAAAAAATGTCCAAAGTCACACTTACTGCAAGAAAGTCCTGAAGTAGCCCCACGTTGGGCGCCAAATTGTAACGGATTCGGTGCGACTTCCACTTTCTTGAAATGAAGACACAGTTCTTGATAAAAACACAGGAAATTTATTTACACTATGTACAGGAAAGATCTTCAACAACTGCTAAATTATTCATCAGCAATTAAGCAATTATCACACAACACCGTAAACTCAACGTTTACACACGTATTTACTTCCGAACTAGGGGGCTATCGCCCCCTGCTCGCTATCGCTCGCCAACCCCCGGAACTGCTTACGCAGTTCCCTGTGGATCGCTTCGCGATCCATGCTCGCTTCGCTCGCTCGCTGTATGCCAATACATTAGCCTAGCTAAAATTTTCCGTAAAAATTAAAGTTGGTAATTGCATTTAGGTCACCATCCATTTAACCAATATGAAAATTACGTTCATAATGTTAATTTGTCTGCTTTAGCCAGATTTTCGACAGTTTAACTTTGCTGTATGTAAGATGACTGCCTTGGCAATGTGCACAACTTTACCATTATAGATACAAAAGTGTCTGTCATTGCTTTGGAGAGATTGCACTTCTACCTGTTGGTCCGCGGAAGGTATTTTATTTCCCTTCTACCACCCATTGGAAAACCAATGAAGGCATTCCCCTATCCGCCACCTGGGGACGCGCCCTCTAGGGGTTACAGGCTCCCCCGAGGGATGTATTTACATTATTTACACTCTTATATATTTACATATTTACACTCTTATATATTCTAATCTGAGAAAACTTCCTCATATACACAATTAAAAATGTCCCGTTTGGGAGCCACAACTGACACTGCTTCAAAAGATCTTGTTCTTGATAATGCCACATAGAGCTGGCCATGACTAAAAACAGGCTCAGAGAGCACCAAACATATTTTCTCAAACGTTTGTCCTTCTTGTTGTTATTCTGAATCCTTGCCACGTCACGAACAAAAAATGGTTTAACTAAAAACGCGAAAACTCGCCAAGGCTACTTTGCTTGCACAATACTAAAACTACTATAACCCTAAACAAATTTGGCGAAACCTTTCAGCTGAGAATAAAAGGAATAAAGTAAATTCTTTCTCGGTTATTCATTTTGAACTGAACTGTCGTACTGAAGCAGAGAATAGACGACGCTCAAAGCGCCTACGCGTTCAAAACAACATTGCCGATGAACATGATTGTGGAGCAATGTGTGAAGAATGCGAATTTTGTGGTGCTCTTTATTGGCAGAAAGAGCGTAATACTGCAAATAAATATACTAAATGTTGCCATGACGGAAAGGTGCGGTTACCGGCATTGTGTGACGCACCTGATCTGTTGAAGGAACTGCTGACTGAAAATTCCCCAGCCGCTAAAAATTATCGGCAGCGAATCAGAGAATACAACTCTGGAAATGGCTCGTCTTAAATTGGATTCAAGAACGGTTTCCTGCCTTCTTTGAGCTTTTCTTTGCTGATTAAGGTTGAAATGGGCCACAGCCCGACTCAAACTCATCTCAAAAAAAAAAAAAGTTCGTTGAGTATTCTGTGATTCAAGATTTCAAAACAACGTAGAAGTTTGTTTACATGATTTATCGGCGAAGTGTTGCCAACAGAGGTTTAGAAATTCACCCCTTCATTTGCCGGCACGTAAGAGAATTATATATATAGATACGAAAACAACACAGCGAAATGCCTCGCTATAAACAGAGCAAAATGCTCTCCGTTCGAAATCTGAATCGAAACTAACTGTTTATCCATCGCTAACGGCTTAAATACCCCGAAAAGAAATTTCTCAAATATTCCACACGCTTCTTTAAAGTAGTAGACCGTTATCAATGAAAAGAAAGAAAATAGGGGTCGTATAATTTAGCCGAATGAAAAAGGGGTTGTATATTCATTACGGGAAACTATTTACAGGTTACGTTCCTACAATAACTACTATTTACAGAATTTGTAACAATATGTTATAAGAATAAATCATTCAAAAAAAAAATGTGAGGATTTAATGTCTTAATTTTTTATAGATCTAACGATAAATTACACAGTCCAGTCACATTAATGTGACCATCTGTCAAAAGCCAGAATAACCACCTTTCGCAAAGCGGACTGCTGCGAGACGTGCAGAAAGAGAGTCACTTAGGTCCCTGAAGGTGTTCTCTGGGATGTTGAGATATGCCGACTCTAATCCCGTGGCCAGCTGTGCTAGATTACGCGGTTGAGGATCCATGGCGCGAACAACTCGATCGAGATGGTCCCACAGATGCTCGATTGGATTTAAGTCAGGTGAGTTTGCGGGCCAGGGGAGGACGGTAAACTCATCCTGGTGCTCTTCGAACCACGCACGTACACTAGCAGCTGTATGGCACCTCGCATTGTCCTGCTGGAAGATGCCATCATCCTGAGGAAAAACAATGCGCATGTAGGGGTGGACATGGTCCGCAATTACAGATGCGTACTTGTATTGATCCATCGTGCCTTCCACAATGATCAGTGAACCCAGAGAATGCCAGGAAAACATTCCCTAGACCATAATGTTCCCGCCTCCAGCTTGGACCGTTCCGGCAATGGTTGCAGGGTGGTTCCTTTCAGAGGTTTCACGCCTTATATGCCAACGTCCATCTGTCCGATGGAGCATAAAACGCGATTCATCTGAAAACGCTACCTGTCGCCACTCAGTGGACGTCCAGCTGCTGTACTGGCGTGCAAAATCTAGCCTTCGTCGTCGATGAACAGCAGTCAGCATAGGTGCACGAATCAGGCGTCTGCTTCGGAGGCCCAGACGCAGCAATGTTCGTTGAATAGTAGTTTGGGAGACACTTTGGGTAGCCCCTTGGTTCATTTTGGTGGTCAGTTGCTCAACGGTAGCCCGTCTATCTGCCCGAACGTATCTCCGCAACCGTTGTTCGCCTCTGTCATCTATGGATCGTGGTGCACCACATTCGCCACGTCGCTGATTTTGGACAGTCCCATTTTGCCATGCACGGTACACTTTTACCACGGCGGCACGCGAACAGTTCACAAACTCAGCCGTTTCGGAAATGCTTCCACCCTTGGCCCGAAAGCCAATGATCATTCCCTTTTGGACGTCGGATAAATCGCTTCGTTTCTGCATTACGCCAACGATTGAAATGTTTTCCGAAGCCCTCACACACCCTTTTTATACGCTCACCTGCACTGTGCTGCCACCTGCCTTCTGTGATTGGTTATTTAACTCTGACGTGGAAAGTACGTGGTGGTCACATTAATGTGACTGGACTGTGTATTTAAAGGAGTGACTATCGCTTATTCCAAGGGAACACAAATTCTATGTTTGCTCGATTATCAGTATTCAAATGTGTTATTCCAAACTTTATATCTTCCGCTCATGTTTACCGTCACTGGAAAAGTTTTTGTGCATTTTGCATTTAAAAATGTTTTCACTTTCACTTTTATGTTTCGCAGAAAAAGAGTTCGGAAAGTAAGTTAATTTCCTCTTTAGTGCCTGTTTTTATTCCTAAAACGATCCTAAGTTCGACTTTGTTATAAAAGGAAGCCATGACAGTTTGTGATGCTTCAGAAATTTTGCTGTTAATTTCACATGGGAGTTTTTGGAGCTTTTCTGTAAACGCGTTGAATGATTGAAAATCGATTACCTTTTAAAATATCAACTGATGCTCTGGCCATGGCCATGAACACCTTTTATTTAAAAACTAGCTGCGTTGCCGGGCTTTGCCCGGTCCACCTTGAAAATAAAAATTGTGTCAAGTGACGTACTATATTCAACAACCAGGCGTAAAAAATAAATAAGAAAAACATCATGATTTCCCTTCCAAACAATGCCGACAGATATTAAAATACTATTAAGAAATGAAATCCAGAAAGATGGATTTAAAATGCGCAACCATGGGAACAAAATAAAATAAGTTTGAGGAATTAAAATGCGAAAAAAAAATGATTCACAATTTGAATGAAATCTAGATTTCTTAAACTCGATTTAAAAAGGCTTGTAACTTTTTTTCCTTTCCAGATAAAAGCTTATTTTTTCGACCATAGGTCGAGTTAGATCTGGAGTCAAAAAACCAGTTCTTTCCAATGCTGTCAAAAAGAAAACTGTGAGACAACTCCTTCACGTTTTATTGATGGATTTAATGAAGAAAGTAGTGCCTAAATTTCAGCTAAGCCTAAACAAATTCGAGCTAAAAACGTAAAAAACTCCCGCCGCAATTAAGTTAGAGCATTGGAACAAATTGCGTAGAACGCGGAAAATTCTTCCCTTTCCAACGATATATTATATTACTATTCGCGAGCAATTTTTCACCCCCACATTCGGGATTTTATGTGAAAATTGGGCCTAAATTGGAATAAAAAAAGAACTATTCATCGAATTGTTTTCGAACTGGTCTGCAAACCTTCTCAGGACTTAAAGGAACAAACTGTGAAAATTTCAGCAAAATCGGCCGGGTAGTTCTCGAGTTTTGCGAGTTCAAACACACAGACGCTTTTTGGAGACTTCATTTTATACTATGTAGAGATGAATGATTTAAGGCATGCTACTTCAAAAATTATGCAATTAAAACACATTTTAAGACACGTTACATTGCACATAAAAATTATTTTACATTTGAAACAGAGCTGCTAACCTGGCAAATGGAACAATAGATCTTAAAATCGTTTAAAATAGCTTTAAAATTACAGTCTTCTTAACGTTTGTCAAGCATTTCTCATTAGCGTTGCGTCATACGAAGCGTTTAAACTTCGTCAAAACTGAGCAATATCCCTCACAATCAGAGGTGTGACATCGATGGCAAAATATCGATGTTTCAAAACATCGATGCTAGAAATTAAAATATCGATGGTATTGATATATCGACCAAAAAACATCGATGTTTCCAAACATCGTTGTTTTAAAACATCGATCTTTTTATCCATGTATAACATACGTTTTTGAATACAGTCGGATCGCTGTTTGACGACGCTCTATTTAGCGACTTTCTCTATTTAACGACAACTTTTCACGGTCCCGGATGCTCCACTGTAGTTTTAGAAGCATTCTATTTAAGGACGCATTCTACTTAAGGATGATTTTTTGCGGTCCCTTGAAAGACGTTGAATAAAAAGCCAATTGTATACTACACTAATTTAAGCAATGCAAAAGAATGCGTACCCGACGAATATATCGAAAATACTGAACCTCAAATCATGAATATAATTTAGTAAGAACAATTTCGCAACATCTTGATATTATAGTAGGAGAAAAATTGATAATATATATATAAGACAAGCACCGGTTAATACAAACTAGTTGTAGTAATAAGGAAATATTTTTCAAACTGAATGAAACTGAAAGTAAATTTACATCAAAAAAGAATCTAAGACAAAATGTATCATAGCAATTACCGTCAGTTGAATGATGAGAAAAAGTTGTGCAAATTAATTTTAAAATACAAAATCAATTCGAACAATTATTTTAAAGAGCAAGAAATATGTGTTGTAATCTTGGTTAATAATTAAACACAAATTGTAAGTAATAGAGGGACGACTTGCTGCGAGAAGTCTATAATAATCCCGAATGTTGGCATTGACAGTTTGGAGAAAAAGATGTTCGTTTACTTTGTCCCCCAGAAGTGCGTTTTTCTTTTCGCAGATTATCTCACCAGTCAGAGAAACTTCTCTTTCCGATCGAACAGAAGTTGCCATCACTATAAAATACTTTAAAGCAACTTTTACGAGCTCTGAAATTTTAAAGTTATAATTTTCCCCGTAGTAACGTATAGGATTTTCCTTTAGTTTAAGAGCTGGAGCCTTGAAATAAACTGCAAGTTCTGAAATCAAACTACAAGCGTCTAGTACTTCCAATAGCTTTGACCTCTTCCTCTAATTAATCTTCTACTATCTTGTAGTGATCTTCTCAAAAATCATCCTCTACTCAGAAAAATTGATCTTATAACATGGGTGTAAAAAAAAAATTTTTTTTTGGCAACTCCATAAGTAAACTTAATTACCTAGCTAGAAAATTGGAGCAAATTTTAGGATAATTTTCAATTAAAACGCAAAATCATCAACATCGAAAAAACATTGAAACAAAAACATCGATAGCCCAAAAACATCGAAAGTAAAACATCGATATTAAAAACATTGATGTTTTAACAAAAACATCGATGTTTCCAAAACATCGACATCGATATCGCACCCCTACTCATAATCGCTCCATCTAATTAAGACTTCAAGACTTCTACTGTGTGCAGGCAAACGGCAGTATCTGCAGAAATGAGTTTTCGAGATATTTCAAGAAATGTGTGGTGAATTCAATACTAACAATAGGGAAATGTTGGAATTAGACGTTTTCTTTGCGCTTTTTTTTCAGCGGAAACCAAATAACCGAGCTTGTACAATAAAGATAACGTACTGTAACGGATCCGGCGCGACTTCCAACTTTCTTGAAAGGACGACACAGTTCTTGATTAAGAATACAGGAAATTTATTTACACTATGTACAGGGAAGATCGTCAACAACTGCTAAATTAATCATCAGCAATTAAGTAAATATCACACCACACCGTAAACTCAACGGTTACACACGTATTTACTTCCAAATACGAAAAACAACACAGCGAAATGCCTCGCACTAAACAAAGCTAATACACTCTCAGCACCAATTCTCAATCGAAATTAACTTTTAATCACGCGGGACGCTTTTATAAACATCGAAAAGTTTCCACAACATTCGAAATGCTTCTCGAAATTCGTAGACCGTTATCTGATTTCATTCACAAATTTTATCAATGAAAAAAAATAGGGGGGGTCGTATACTTCAGCCGAATGTATAGGGGTTGTACATTCATTACAAGAAACTATTTACAGGTTACGTTACTACAATAATTACTATTTACAGAATTTGTAACAGTACAATAGAGGACAAAAATGCAAAAATAAAAGAAAAATGAATAAATTTGCAGTTACTGCCCCTTAACTGCACACGACAGATTTCTAGTACATTACATCAGCCGAATACAGCTCTGCACCTCTTGCAACTCTGCACTTATAAAAAGGTTTCTTGCAACTAGTAAATGGCATGGCAAAAGAAATAAATGTCATTTTTAATGGACATTTCTTTATTACGTATACATAAACAAATTTTCAACAAGACAAAATTCAACCACAAATATCGTTACGGAAAATAAGACTTTAGCTAAATTTTAAGTATACTGCACGTTGATTGATGAAGCCTATTTTAGCAAATTTAATACCCCTTAAGTGCTATTCCACCACATGGGATTTTAATCTGACAGAAGATCTTAACTTGACAATGTTCTGCATATATATATATATATATATATATATATATATATATATATATATATATATATATATATATATATATATATATATATATATATATATATATATATATATATATATATATATATATATATATATATATATATATATATATATATATATACACACATCTGAATGGTGATACATATATTATAACCTGGACTGTGGCCTATAGTAACTTAAAATGCATCATTAAAAAATTAAAACCCATAAAATAAACATCAGATCTGAATAATTAAAACAACTTTAAAATACATAAAAATTGCATTCAAAAAAGAGAATACAGAGGAGGGGCTTAAGAGAAAATGAGCAGCATTTATACGCTCCTTTGACCTTTGACATACCTGTTTCTGTGCGTTCGAGAAGGATCGCGTAGAAAAAAAAAAAAAAATCGCGAAAAAAACAGGTGAGTGAACATGAAAATTTAATAATACTTTGTATCTTATTGCATACTTGCCAACCTTTGGGGGGGGGGGGGGCAGATTCTACTAAAGGTATACAGATGATTCGCAGGGATATACTTTCCATCATAATTATTAAAATTATGCTTTTAAATGCTACGAATATCAAATTTAAAATAAAATAGTAGGGATTTTTTTGAGATGTGCAGCAAGAAAAAATACTGAAAATGGAAAATCAAATAAAATGAAGTGCATTCAATTAAAATTTAGTGCACTCCCCAGTCCCCACCCAAAAAGTTATTGCAAAAGTTTAATTTCTAATGTCCGGGAAAAAATATGAATGTATATTTTAAAATAAAATACAGTCGACTCCCGCTACAACGCGATCCGACTTACGCGAATCGGCTATGACGTGATTTTTTCCCCGGTAAACAATTTTATTCCTAACGCGAATTCTTCACCCGCAACATGAAAATTTTCCAAAGGGGAATAGCTGTTTCGTTTAAAGTTTGTGAAGATAGAAGGAAAAAGAGAGAGTTTCAACAACTATAGTGCATTTGTTTTCCTTACTACATAAAGTACGTATCGTAGTGGTTTATTTTACGTCTTCCTTTCCCATTGATCATTGATTTTTTGCATCGTAGCAGTTTTTTATGTTGAATAAAACGTTTTTTTAAATACAATAAATAAAAATTCAAGTTTTTGTTTAAGAAACAATAATGTATAGTTAAGAAATTGTTTTTAACAGTTTGAGGTGGTGTTGACAAGTGTCTTCAATCGTATGGATATGTTTATAAAAGTTTTTACACATACCCTTTTCCACAACGCGAAATTTCAAATTACGCGAAGGTTCTTGGAACGCATCCCTCGCGTAAGTCGGGACTCTACTGTATAAAATAAGTAGGTATATAAAAAAAGAAAGGATTTTTTTCGAATAAATAAATAAATAAAATCGCAAATTACCAGACCTTCCCATCAAAAAAAAAAAAAAAAAAACGAATAATTGAGGTACTGAAGTACTTAAATAAATATGGGGAAAATTGAGTATTATTTTGCAGCTACTCTTTTCTGCCGTACCTATATATTATGATTAGGAAAAAATGGATTCGCCCATGTATGCCTAGACCAAGTGCTGACATTAAATAAACTGATAAACAGCCAATGAGCCAATAGTAATTGCTCTTTATGTCAACTACCTGTGAATATCACGTGGTTTGTAAAATATTGACAATAGATATATAAAGTCTCATATGGGATGGGAACACCCAAGAAATTTTTTTGTGAAGGAAGTAAAATTAGGGTGGTCGAAAGATATAGTTTATAGGGTCTTTTGTGTGAGGCCATGGGAACGGACCGCCGCGGTAGATTTCTGGCAAGCCTAAATGAATATCTATGAGAAATTAAGTATATCTGATTTTTATCTTCATTCGTTAATAGATGGCAGCACATCTATCTCCGAATATTCTCAGAATACAAACTAAAACCTAAAACTTTTATCCCTAAATGCGAACTAAAACTTTTATATGAAATGTCGAACAATCTTATTGATCGTATTCTTGTAAGAGTCTTTCTGAATTAACTTGACGACAGTAGATCAAACGCTACTATATAAAATCGGTTATTAAGACACCGGTAAGTGCTTATTTAATTATCTAACTCTAGTTATTTTTATTTTAATCTAACAGCCTTCTGAACTTTGTGAATCTGTTAAGAAGTAGGTCTGCCTCGTGACGTTTTTCAAGTGATTCTAATAATCAATCGGCATAAACTCAGTTAAACTCTGAACGAGGCGATTGAAATACAGTAAAACCTGTAAAGTTGACCACCCTTGTAAGTTGACCACCTGTCCAAGTTGACCGCTATTTTCATGCACGGAGTTAGATCAATATCATATAATTCAACCTCTATAAGTTGACCACTAAAGTTAGTGCACCGCAAGTAAGTGGTCAACTTACACAGGTCTCACTGTAACTTTAATATATAATTCAGGGGCGGACTGGCCCGCAGGACCATCCGCCCGCGAGCCGATGCGCCATCAAAAAAAAAACCCCTGCCTTCGGTTTTTTTTTCGCCCTCAAACCTGTGAGACTTCTTTTTTTTTTAGCCCTCGAACCTGTGCGCCTTCGTTCATTCTCTCTTTTTTGAGCAATCACGATTGCTTATTGTTCTCATTTGACCGTTTTTGAGGTCCGTGCCTTTTTCAGCTTGGACCAGAAACCTCTGCAGCACCACCGCCCACCGGCCTCTGCAGGCGACGCGGCAGCTCCGGTGCTGAGCTATCCGCTTCTCCTGGTCGGAGGCGTCCATGTCCTACACACACGCACGCTCACACACTCACAGACACACACGCCTACGTGCATACACACAGGTCTACGCATACACACAAGCCTACACACTTACACACACAACTATGCACACGTAACCGCCCAGGAGGAGAGGCAGGCTTGGGGGGGACAGGAGCCGTTTCTAGAAACAATAACTCCAATGAGTAGGGTCCTGTCTCAGTTCGTGATTGCGGAAAACATAATTTGAATTCAAAATTTCAGAATTCAATTTTTTTTTTTTTTTTTTTTTGATCCCTCAAACCTATGCGCCCTCGGTTGTTTTTGCGGCCTTGATCCTGAGCACCTTTAATTTTTTTCTTTCCTCAAGCCTGTGCGACTTCGTTTTTTTCTTGATCTCTCAAATCTGAGCGCCTTCGGTTTTTGTGTGCCCTCGAACCTGTGCCGTTTTTAGCCTACTTTCCCAGTAAAAAACAGAGAAAGAAGAAAAAAAAAAATATTAAAAAAATTAATTTTAATTTTGACATCTGGAATTCAAATTATGTTTTTCGCAATCACAAGCATGTGTATGTAGGCGTGTGTGTTTGTGTCCGTGTGCAGGCATGAGTGTGTGGGTATGTGTGTGTGTCTGTGTGCAGGTATGAGTGTTGTGGGTATGTGTATTGTATGTGTCTGTGTGTAGGCATGGGATATGTGTGTGTAGGTGTGTATATGGGTGCGTGTTTGTGTAGTGCACTAAAATTTTTAGGGCCGGTTTTTTGAGAGGGTTTTTTTAATCTCATTTTCGGGAGGGGGAGGGGGTCCATGGCGCAGCCTGCGAAACCGAAATTTTTAGAAGTGGATTTTGAGAGTTTTTTTTTTAATCGCATTTCGGGAGGGGGGGGGGCATGACGCAGCCTGCGAAACCGAAATTTTTCGCAGCGGATTTTGAGAGTTTTTTTTTTAGAATCGCATTTCGGGAAAGGGGGGGTCCATGGCGCAGCCTTGAAACCGAAATTTTTAAAGCAAATTTTGAGAGTTTTTTTTTTTTAATCGCATTTCGGGAGGGAGGGGGGGAGAGCTCATTCTAGACGGATGCTCCATAACATTTGAGAGGATGCGCCATCGCCCTGTGAAAAGGGGGGGGGGTGGACACCCTTGACTTTTGGAACAGTTGAATTCCTGAGTTGTTTTTGGCAGGGGTGCGCTCGAGATAGGGATGTGCAATTAAGCATATCATTTAGGGGTATAATAAGGGGCGAACCCTTCTGGCTATTAGAATTTATTGCACTCATATAAATGAAGTTTTTACTGTTATTAAGAATAATATGCAACTTGTAGGATACTCTTTAACCCCTCCTCCTCTCTTGTAAAGTCCGAAATAACGGACCTGAGTGTCATGACGCATACTTAGCCATTGAAACTTCAATTTATGGTTAACATAGTGTTACAAATTCTGTGAATAGTAACCATTGTAGTGACGTAACCTGTAAATAGATTCCCGTATGAATATACATCCCCTTTACATTCGGCAGAAGTATACGAGCCCCCTATTCTTTTTCTTCTTATTTCATTCACTGATTTTATCAATGAAAGTGTAGAACCGTGTAGCATTTTCTGGAATATTTGAGAGCTCTCTTTTCGGTGTGTATATAAGCCGTTAGCGATGGATGAAAGAGTGAGTTTCGATTGAGAATTCGTACTGAGAGTGTGTATTAGCTCTGTTTATAGCGAGGCATTTCGCTGTGTTGTTTTCGTATTTGGAAGTAAATACGTGTGTAACCGTTGAGTTTACGGTGTTGAGTGATATTTGTTTAATTGCTGATGATTAATTTAGCAGTTGTTGACGATCTTTCCTGTACATAGTGTAAATAAATTTCCTGTATTCTTAATCAAGAACTGTGTCGTCCTTTCAAGAAAGTTGGGAAGTCTCGCCGGATCCGTTATAATAGAATAGAACCCCCCAACTCCTTGAAAAATCATAGTTTTCACATTTTAGTGGGTCTAGCTTTTTGTTGATTTCCAATAAAATGAGCAGATACACCCTTCTCCCCCCTACCCTCCGAAAAAGTTCGAAATGCAAGCCTGTTATAGGGGGTCGATGGGATAGATTTTAGTCTTACTTTAGGGGTCGCAATCCTTGGGGAAGCGGGGTTCGACGAGATTCCATGTTAGCTTCTCAGAAACTATTCTATTCTATTCTATTCTATTCTATTCAAGAGTCACAACTGACTTCAACTGTATTTATGTCGAGGACTGCATACTATGTGCCTTGCCTCTATTATTTTATATACCGATAGATGGCAGCACCATCACCGGATCGAACAGTTAGTGAGAATTTTGAACTAGCCCAGGTGCTAATAGCTACCTAGTACTAGCACCCCCAGAGGTATCGTTTCACTTGGAGGACATTGAGACCACGAGCATATTTAACGTCGCCCAGTCCCCATTAATGACGACGGTGGGTCTTCGACCAGCGAGGTTCTCAGAAACTATAGGAGCTCTGTATTTGGGCTGTACCGTTTCCACTTCTTGTGTAAAGACGACAAGAGAATGCATGGTCTTTTAGAGACGTTTAATGACATCAATATTTACAGCTATATTACAAATTACAGATTATTTAATGTTACAAAGGTATTTTGAACTGCGTGAGCCACTCCGCGACTCACCAGCATCTTTGCTCTACGAGTGTCTCCCCCTTTGACCTATCTTGGCCCTGTTTTTGCAGCTAGATTCATCCCGGCGTCAACCCGGCTTCGCGAAATAAGGCTGTTTTATGCATCCAACCCGGCTTCAAGCCGCGTTCAATGCAGGAGCGAATTCCCTCCACCTACATTGAAGAATTATTGGCGGATTTTTCCCACAGTGCATTGCGTGGTCACGTGTCTCCTCCTCGTGTGTATTTATTTTGGTGTTGTTGTGCGTGTTCTTTTTGCGTTGGTGATTTTGTTTCGAAACTAATTTCTTCTAATTATGGAAAAATCCAACTGCAGCATTCTATGGGATAGCACCGAAACGAAAGCGTAAGGGAACGTAAAGGAGAATCCACGATTTGACAAAAAACCGCTCTTCCCATCAACCCGGCTGCAATCCCCCTTTTATCCACCTTCCGCTTCAACCCGGGGTGAAGCCGGAGTGTGCATAAACAGGGCCTTACTTTCTCTTATATACGGGGATTCGTTTGGCGGGGAATGCACCCCTGTTTACAACAGTCAGACGATGTTGACAAGGTGGTTGAAAAATGTTCCCTATAGTGTCACAGACATCATATCACACCAAACGGAGAAAGTTTATGTGCACAACAATTGTGCAGCTTCGGATAGAATTCAGCTATTCTGAAGATCTAATTTCGAATATTTCTCAGAAAAGGGGAGCAAAAACCGTATTTACGTGTGATCTTATACCTATCCAGCTCCCATACTGGTGACAGATATAAAACACCCGCGTAACATGTTTTTCTCACGATGAGTGTGGTCTGGGAAAGAATTTCTAGACCGACCCCACACATTGAATTAAAATAGCAAACAACTGGAGAAGTCGCATCGGTATAGGGCGACCTGGCTCGGAGTAGCGTAAACTTCTATAGGTTTATGGGTAGCTGCTAGGGCCGTGGTAGCCCGATCGGTAGAGTGTCGGATTCGGGGACAGAGGGTCCTGAGTTCGAACCTCGATGGTTGAAGACCCACCGTCGTCATTAAAGGGGACTGGACGACGTTAAATATGCTCGTGGTCTCAATGTCCTCCAAGTGAAACGATACCTCTGGGGGTGCTTGCACCAGGTAGCTATTAGCCCTTTTTTAGTTCTAAATTCTCATTAACTGTTCGATCCGGTGATGGTGCTGCCATCTATCGGTATATAAAATAATGGAGGCAAGGCACTTAGTATGCAGTCCTCGGCATAAATACAGTTGTAGTCAGTTGTGACTATAGGAATACGGTAGCGGCTAGAAAACTGGCAACGGGCCGGGCCTTGACTCTTGGTGGCCCTCAGGGGATGCTCCGTAGTGATTGAAGAGGTGAGCTATTACCCCCCCCCCCCCTTCCATCTCAATTTGTGAAACGAGTGGATTTCTCGATTTTTTTTATTTTTACATTCATTTTGAGGGATTTATTCGAACGGTTACGCATTTTTTTATCACATGATTATTTCGAATGATTTCGGGCTCTCAAACACGAAGTTAATAATGTAAACAAGTAGGGTGATCGTTGCTCTACGCAAAAGGACTCATTTGTTCTTGTTTATTGCTTTGCTTTTTTTTTTGGGGGGGGGGGGGTCTTGTTGAGAGTAGTGGAGTATTTATCTGACTAATATATGAATAGGGAGGGTAAAATATTTCTGGCTGCGTTGTCCAGAGCATTGGGATTCCCGGCCCATTGAAAGTGTAAAAGTGTGACTTAAAGTGCGTTGAAGTTCATGATTATTTTTTTTTCTTGATTCGCTCTTTTTTTATTCGTTCACTTGGGGAATACGTAATAACAGTAAAAGTGTAGGGAGTTCTATAGTGTAGGGAGCGGCTATAGGGTGGTAACTTAGTGAATATATCTGCCTTGCCTGCAATATTCGAGTTGAACCGAACCATTGTTTCGGTCACTCATCTGGTCAGTGCTAATTCTATGTTAGCTACCAGTTTGTTTGGCACTCTTGGCTTCCTTAAGAGGTTTTCCCATCTCCAGCTCAGTTAGTCCTATGCCGGGCTGATGAGTGCTAATAAGCACGAAACTGCAGTCCTCGGCTGGAATTGACTGAGCTGGCGGTGTATTTCATGTAGCCCTGGCTCTAGGGCGGTAACTTATTGAATATGAAGGTATACAGTTTTTATTTCTTATAAATAATCATGCTTTATTCCCGAGAAAAGTCCTAAAAGGTGTTAATTTTATTCAGTTGTAAAAAAATTAATCTTTCAGTATTAATTTTAGGTTTTTAAAATATTATTCTAAGTGAAACACAAATAAGCTGTTGAAAAAGTATGTAAAATTATGAAATGTAAAAATAACTAAATTCATTTCTTGCTTTAATTAATCAAATTGTAAAAAAAAAAGAAAGAACAAAACTCAACTTTATTGAATCGGCCGCTTTGTGGAATCAAAACTGTTTAGAACAAATGTGATTTATTTAAGCGGCGGCCACTGTATACTAGGGTGGTCCTTATTTATAAGGAAAAAAATTTTTTTTCGAATTTTTTGAAATTATTTGCCAGAATGTACCTTTATATAAGACATGAAAATATAACAAATTTCAGCTCAATCGGTTAATATTAACACGTGCCGCATCGACGCTGAAGTTGTGAGATTCAATGTAAGGCAGTTATTACCTATAAGAACGACAATGTACGCTCGACTGTAAACATAAAATTACGCATTTTTTTTAAATTTTAGTATAAAAACATACTAATTAAAATGAAAACGTAAAATAAAGATATAGTTTATCCTAATACTATATTTTTTATTTATTGAAATGATACATCCACTTCAGATACATATTTTGGATTTAAGTAAGCCTCCTTTTGTGGCGACTGGGAACTCTCTCCGGTACTCCTGAACAACCTGAATAAAAAAAAATAATATTGAATGTGTTTTCTAAACCTAGCCTATATAATGTGTTCAAGAAAAAAATAACAAAAAATTAAATTTGTTTATACATACCTGTATCAAAAATTGTTTTTGATGTTCATTTTTCGTCATTTTTTCATTGTAATCCTCAATCAACTTGACTCCTCTTTCTGCAATATCATTTGTACATTTTAAGGTTGAAATGATATTTTTTCCTGTGCGATAATCCTCTCTGTTTTCCCAATTCAGCGGATCGTCCTGAAGAAATTCAACACAAATACCGAATCGTTTAAATAACTGAAGTGAATTGGCGGACAATAATTCAGTTGGTAGATCTTTTTGAACAAAATTTTGGACATCTCGGATTTGCAACGATAGTTTTTTCTCAATGACTTCTGTCTCTTCATTTTCTTCTTCTTTTTCATTCACAGTTTCTATGTTTTTACTTGCACATTCCATAATTTTTTGAGCCATTCTAATTTTTTCAACTCTCTCAATTCTATCGTCAAATATTGCCATGGCAGCACACTCTTCACTTAGATACCATAAATGGTTTAAAAATTTTGTTATTGCAATGGTTGCAATGTTTTCATTAATATTTTTAAATTTAACCAATTTTCTCAAAAAATATATATCATTTAGGGGAGCTCCTGTAGTATTCGTTGCTGAAAACCAGGCCTCTACATAACAGTATACAACGAAAACGCAAATTTCTGCATTCAGTTTGGAATTATCCTTTCTCATTTTCATTTGATCGCGAAATAAAAAAAGTTTTAAACAATAAATCGCTTTAGACATCCATCTCGCTAAATGATATGCACCGGGGGCCCTAAAACTCACATTTGTTTTATCTCCCAAAAAAATGAGCGTCAATTGCAAAAACTCTTTGTAGTCATCACGTGGTTGCTCTTCTGCAAGTTTCTGTTTCACAAAATAAATAATTTCGGGCGCTACATCTTTCAGTGCATTATAAACGGCTTCATCGCTGGTATAATCTAAAAATTTCATGTTATCAATATTCTTCCAGTTTTCTTTAAGTGCTTTGAATTGAGCAATTTCAGGGCCGGATGTTACAATTGCTTTTGTCCTCGTGAATACACCAGCCAAAACGACCTCAAATATATGGTGTCGGCATGGAAGCCACAAAATATCTCGCCCTAACCTTTGTTGAAGCAGAACTGCAGCTCCTTTTATACGTCCAGTGTTTGATGCTGTAGTATCAAAACAAAAGGCTTGAATTTTTTCGGTTAAATTCCATTCATCAGTGATATGGAACACAGCAGAGCAAACTTCCGATCCTCCTGATGATGCAATTCCAGGTACTCCTAATAATTGTTCAAAATCTAAACCAACCGCGATCACAGGAAGCCGATCAATTTTCTCATTTTTTGTGATATCAGGCAATAATTTGGAATCCCAATGCACTTCAATAAAATTTGCATCATTTCCTACCGATTTTATTGATGAATATTTTATTTTCCGCAAAATCTCTCTATTTCTTTTGATAGACGATCTATTGAGAACAAACTCGGTGATATCTATATTAAGAGCTTCTAGGACGGCAGAAATAATATGCATTGCATCCCTGTCACTCACTTTACATTTGTCCAAGGCAGCGGCCAGGCGAGGTGTCATTAACGTCTTTCGTCCTCTCTTGTTTGAAGATGGACCCTGTTGAGATTCCGATATGAAATATATGTCATCTTCACTGTTGTCTTGATTTATCACTTTTTTCTGTGAATCTTCGTGTTCTTTATCTTCCATTTCAAAATGTCCAATCGAACAACTAGAATTTTCCAACAAATCTTCTTTTCTTTTCAACTCTGCAGCTGTGCGTTCTTCTTTCCGCTTTTCCTTACGTAATAATTTGATATCTACTCCCAACATACAACCTACTCTACCTTTCTCCCTTTGCTTAATTAAAAATTCTCTATCTTCGGCGATTTTAATCTCATTTAACGCATTTAAGGTGGCAATATCGAAAAGGTTGTCTAAAGCTTCTTTAAAATCATTTTCTTTTTCTCTCTGCCGTTCAGTATCTCTATTTTTAGATTTTTCTAAATTTCTGACATTATCGTACAAAGATTTTAATTTCGAAATACAGTTTGAACGGTTTTGAACTGGGATTCTTGCTTTTTTCCAAAAAACGACCACTTCATCAATAACTAAAGCACTGCTGTCATTAAGATTTAAATTTACCACTCTCATGTTATAAAAAAGTACACTCAAAACATCTCGTTTACATGGTAATTTACTACCGCAGATTTGATTTTTCATCACTCCAACTAGATAAATATTGTTCCGCAAAGTGGACATTTCAGCACTTTTATCAATTACTTATATAGCACGTCTTTTCTTATGCACTTCAAGTACGAAACTAAAACGAATGTAGCATTGAACAAATAATATGTAAAAACAAAATTGACTTGTCGAGACTTGTAGTCGCGCTTGTAGCGAATTCGAACGCACTTGGCGCCGACTCGTCGTAGCATGTTAGACAGTCAGATGCATGAAACTTCAAGGCCAATGCGGCACGTGTTAATATTATCGGATTGAGCTGAAATTTTGTATTTTTAATGTTTTGGTGTAACTGAACAAAATTACAAATAATTTTGAAAAAATATGAACTTTCGAAAATAAGGACCACCCTACTGTATACTGTACTCATAATTAAATTCACTTGTACCACAAAATTAAGATGAAATTGTTTTATTTATTTTATTTAAAACGAGCTAATGTGTGCATCACATGACTTCCTTTTACTCCAATTTAAAGATAATAATGCATCGGAGTGAGCAAAAAAAAAAAAAAAAAAAAACCGCCAAATTCATCGCCAAGTTGGCGACAAAACTTGGCGGCCAAGAGCTTGGCGATACATTGCCAAGTGTTTGCCAAATTATAGTACCACTTGAGTTTACATTGAAATTAACAATGATTTTACCCCAAAAGGGTGTAAAAGACCCCGTTTGGAACATCCGAATTAGAACCAAAGAGAAGGTGCACAACTAGACCCCACTTGGAGTCTATGTACCAAATTTCAACTTTCTAGGACATACCGTTCTTGAGTTATGCGAGATACATACACACATACGCACACACGGACGTCAAAATGGATTCTTCAGGAGTCTATACATTCTTAGGCATGTATCCACGTGTGGTCGGGTTGGAAAAAAAAATCAATATTCGTTCGGGGGCGAGCAAATTGGAAATTAAGGCCGATTTTTGAGTGAAAATTTTTTCTCGAATACAATACTTCCTTTTTGGTAAAAGAAAGTAAAAAAAAAAATGCTTTCGTTTTAACATCTTATGTGCTTCAAGGTCATTTGTTTTCATCTTTAGTGTATGTTTTTTTACTTCGTTTTACAAAAAAGGAAGTATTGTATTCGCGAAAAAACATTTCACTCAAAAATCGGCCTTAATTTCCATTTTGCTCACCCCCAAATAAATGTAGAGGTTTTTTATTTTTTTGTATCCGACCACACGTACAAATGTACCTAAGAACGTATAGACGCCCGAAATATCCATTTTGACGTTTCCCGAGTTAATTACAATGAGTTTTCTCGTGACGTCTGTATGTACGTATGTATTTGCGTCTGTGTGTATGTGTGTATGTATGTCGCATAACTCAAGAACGGTGTGTCCTAGAAAGTTGAAATTTGGTACATAGACTCCTAGTGGGGTCTAGTTGTGCACCTCCACTTTTGGTTGCATTCGAGTGTTTCTAAAGGAGTCTTTTGCCCCTTTTTGGGGGGAAATCATTGTTAATATCGATGTAAACTCAAGTGGTGTTATAATTTAGCGGACACTTGGCGATATATCGCCAGTCTTTTGATCGCCAAGTTTTGTCGCCAACTTGGCGACAAATTTGGCGATTTTTTTTAAAGTCTGGTTTCAATGTGGCCATTGTTGGTGATATTTAGAGATTTAACTCTTGAATCACATTAAAATTGCAATAATGGGGAACTAACATTAAGTTGGTGGAAAAGGAAGCCATGTGATGCACACATCAGCTCGTTTTTTACACCCTTTTTTAGCAAAGGTATTTTTCAGGAGACTACGAAATTAAAAATTCTTAAATACTTTCATTTGTATCTAGAACATGAACGGACGCATCATACAACGAGAGTCTAAAATGGTTTCAGATGAAGTGGTGTTTTCGTGGAAAATCAGCGATTTTTCTGTGGAGTACCTGCTGGAAGAAGCTATCAAAAGCCCCATGTTCAAATGCTTCAATACAGACTTTCATTTGGAGCTGTCTTATTGCTCTCAGGAGTCGGACCAGATTCGTCTGCGCCTGGTCCAAATTGATTCCGACGATTTCCATAGGATTACAACGTGCTCAATTGGGTTTTATTGTCCGAGTCAATCTATTCCGTGGTATTGTAACAAATTTACTGGATCAGCGAAAAAAAAAGATATTTCCCGTGACATTTCTGTTGATACAGTTAAAGAAAAATGTTTAGTTAACAATGCATTAACTGTCGCTTGCAGATTGACAATCTCAAAACTGAAGCACACCCTCTCGGCTCAGTCAGAGAAGAAGATGACCGGTGAGTATTTATGGTTGTCATTTTTAAAATGATGTTTGTTTTATTAAAATAAACTTATAAATCCGCATTTAGGGCAGTGACACACGACCGGGAAAACACGCAGGTCTGCCCGCGCGGGAGGTTTCAGTGGTATAACGGTTTGGGGTCAAAACTTCGCGGCCAAAACTTCGTCGGACAAAACTTCGCGTGTACAAAACTTCGCGTGTACAAAACTTCGCGTGGTCAAAACTTCGTGCAGTCAAAACTTCGTGTGGACAAAACTTCGCGCAGTCAAAACTTCGTGTGGACAAAACTTCGCGCTATCAAAACTTCGCGTGGACAAACTTCGCGCGGTCAACTTCGCTGATTCATAACTTCGTGACTTCGCCTATCCAGAACTTCGCGCATTAATAACATTGAACTCCAATAAATATATCATATACACTTACTACCAAACGGCACGAGCTTGAGGGTCACAGATCTGGACGAAATTCTGGATTTAGGTCAGTTCGCACTAGATATGAAGCTAGGTAAAGCGGTTTGACTGCATAGGCCCTAGTTCGGCTGCAACGGGGATCCAAAGTTGCTGTTTAAGTTCAGGAAAAACAATAGTTTTTCCTTTGAAATTAAACTTTCTCTTCCCTTTTCTTGGTTTGCATTGCCGTATGTGTCAATTGAATGCATTCACAATCCCCCCCCTCCCACCTCCACGTTGCACTGACAAGAGACGTCGAATGTCTTCGGAGGGTAGATATTGTTCCAAAGTTTTCAAATTCCAATAAAGACACTATAGCTATTCTGGAGTCCTGCAAATCAGTGTAATTCAGATGGCAAAAACGTGAGGGTCATGAATTTGGATAAACTTCTGGATTTAGGTCAATTCGTACTAGATATGAGCCCAGGAAAAATAATTTGAGTACATAGGCTTTAGTTCGGCTGCAAGGAGGGTCTAACTTTGCTGGTTTGCCCCCGGAACTGCTATAGCCTTTTCTTTGGAATTTGAAATTTTGGCACAATATTTGCTTTCCTAACATCTGTGGCGTCTCTTGTTATTACAACGTAGGGGTGGTGGAACTTATTCTATACTGTGAATGCATTCAGTTGGGTGATACTGCCATGCAATCAAGAAAAGTGTAAAAAAAGGTTATTTTCAAAGGAAAAACCATTGCATTATGGAGGTAAACTAGAAGCTTTGGACCCCCATTATGGCCGAACTAGGACCTATGCAGTCAAACCGCTTTACTTGGGCTAATATCTAATGGGAATTAACCGAAACCCAGAGTTTCATCCAGATCCGTGACCCTCAAGGTCGTGCCGTTTGGTAGTTAGCTATAAAGTAAAAATGTATCTTTTTTTGGGGGGAGGGGGGTGTTATCGTTTAATGATTTCCAAGAACGCATTAGACACACTCTATATAAAGAACTTAATTTTTCATAATGAATTACTTGTTTGCAAGTAGATTGTGTAAATCCTAAATGAATTTAAGTATAGCAAGTAACTGAAGTAATAAATTGATACAGATTTGAAGTTTAAATAAAGATCAATTTATCACTTTTTCGAAAACGAGGAATTTGTTTTATAATAACAATTTAATGTTCTATTGCTAACTACATTCTATAACTAACGTAAATAGTTTTGTTTGTGCACAGTTTTGTACGCACGAAATTTTGACTGCGCAAAGTTTTGCCCACGCGAAATTTTGACTGCGCAAAGTTTTGCCCACGCGAAGTTTTGACCACGCGAAGTTTTGTCCACGCGAAGTTTTGACCACGCGAAGTTTTGTCCACGCAAAGTATTGCCCGGCGAAGTTTCGGCCGCGAAATTTTGACCCATTACCGGTATAACATATGACACGGGAAAACACCCAGTATAAACACGATTGTTGAGCAATCACGATTGCTTATTGCTTTCATTTGACTGTTTTTGATGTCCTATCATTTTATTTTCCCACCGCCACCCTCTGCACCATCACCGTGGACAGGCGGGCTCCTCACGCTGCTGCTCCTATAGCGAAAGCCGTCTCCAGGTTGCATCCATGTCCTACACACACGCGCATACATACACAACTACACACACACGCACACATACACACACACAACCACACATACATACAGACACTTATACATATACACACACAAAAACCTACACACACACACACACAAAACTACCCACACTTTCATGAATGCACACAGACACAAACACACATGCCTACACACACATACCCCATGCACACAAACACACATATCCCCCCCCCCCTCACACTCGTGATTGCGAAAAACATAGTTTGAATTCAAGATGTCAAAATTCAAATTAATTTTTCCTTTTTTTTTCTATTGTTTTCGTTCTTCCGTTTGATATGGAACGCGCAAGTTTTCGCAATCGCTCCTCCATGATTCGTGGGGAAACCTTTAAAAAGAAAGTATTGTACTAATTAGTCTTATGTATTAGAGTGAAAAAGAAAAAACAAAACAGCATTTTGCTGTAGTTTTTCATAAACTAAAAAATAAACTAAAAACTTCTAAGTTGGGAATAAGGGGCAAAGTGAAATGGTTAAATATTTACTCTGTTTTTAGTCCCACCTAACTAGTAATATTTTTACCATGTAGTAACACATGTAGTCTGTACCAGCCAAGAAAAACTACCTTTGAATATCAAAAAATATGATAATACAAGCAATTAAAAGAAAAAAATTAATACTCATCTCTACATAGTATAAAATGAAGTCTCCAAAAAGCGTCTGTGTGTTTGAACTCGCAAAACTCAAGAACTACCCGGCCGATTGCGCTGAAATTTTCACAATTTGTTCCTTTAAGCTCTGAGAAGGTTTGCAGGCCAGTTCGAAGAAAATTCGATGAATAATTCTCTTTTTATTCCAATTTAGGCTAAATTTTCACGTAAATTCCCGAATATGGGAGTGAAAAATTACTTGCATATATTAATATTACATATCGTTGGAAAGAGTAGAATTTTCCGCGTTCTACGCAATTTGTTTCAATGCTCTAAATTACTTACGGCGGGAGTTATTTGCTTTTTTAGCTTGAATTTGTTTAGGCTTAGCTGAAATTTATGCACTACTTTCTTCATTAAATCTATCAATAAAAAGCAAAGGAATTGTCCCACAGTTTTCTTTTTGACACCATTGGATAGAGCTGCTTTTTTTTACTCCAGATCTAACTCGACCTAAGGTCGAAAGTTTATCCCTCGATCTCCATTAGAAAAAAAGTTACAAGCGAAATAAATTAAGTTAAAAAATCTGTTCTCTATTCAAGTTTTAAACCATTTTATTTTGCGTTTCCACGGTAACGCTTTATGAATACATTGTTTATTTCTATCTTTCTCATTTTCAATTCTTGGACTTATTTTATTTTGTGTTCCCATGGTTACGCTTTTTAAATCCATCTTTCTCATTTTATTTCAACTTCTTAAAAGTATTTTAATATCTGCCGTCATTGTTTGGAGGGAAAATTTTGCATGATGGTTATTTTTTCTTCTATTTATGCCTGATTGTTGAATATACGTCACTTGACACAATTTTTGTTTTGAAAGTAGACCGGGCAAAGCCGGGCAGCGCAGCTAGTAATTTAATACTTTGTTGCAAGCCAAAACTTATTTTTGTTATTGATAATTGATAATGTTCCTTTTATTAGCATTAAATATTAAGCTTATTTGTATTTTAAATGTGTTGTAGAGTTATTCGTGCGGGACAAAGTGAAATAGTTCATTTTATTTACTTACTTAATGTTTTATCAAATCATTGGCGTATTCATTTATTAATTTATTTACATTCCTTCATTTAATATTTCCTCCTATTTATTCGTTCGCTAATTTTCTTATTCATTCACTATTTTATTAACTGATTTATTTATTTTTTTTCATTTATTAACTTTTTTATTTATTTATTCGTTTATTGGTTCATTTCATTTCCATTCATTCTTTTGTTTACTCATTTATTTCAACAAAAATTCCTTGAATAATTGAAAAGAAAATATTAGAGACGTACCGAGTACTCGGTAACTACTCGGTACTCGGCCTACTCGGCCAATTTGCCGAGTACTCGGTACTCGGCCAAATTCTGATCAGATACTCGGCCAATACCGAGTAGTTGCAAAAAATTGAATATTGTCCAAGAGATACTAAAATTTATAAAAAAAAAAAAAAAAAAGAGCAAGCATTATATTCTGTAATCATTTACAATTAAAATTTATAAGTCAAATTTAAATTTTTAGAATAATGAAGTTTGTAATGCTTCAATGGAATAAATCTTTATTTTAATGTCCCCAAAGTTAATAAAACTTATTTATTAAAAAATTACAAAAAAAGGTAAGTATAGAAAATATGGAATTTTTATATTAAAAATGGATTTTTGCTACAAACAAAAATTAGTAATAAAAATGTAAAAATACCTTTGCTTAAAAAATAAAAGGAAATAAAACAACGTTAAAAGCACAATACAGGAACTCTGCAGACACGTGTTTTGGCATTTCAAGGAATTCCTTTTTCAATGCACAAAATGGGGGCTCGTAGATTAAAAGGCATCCCACAAAAGTCAAATTTTTTTGTTGAATGTCTTTACATTCTTTAGCTTACATGTTATGCAGTGAAAAAGATGTTACTTGTAACGGGGGGGGGGGGGCAGCAGAAACACGTGTCTGGAGTGTTCCTGCACATTTGTTTTATCTGCTTTAAAAATTATTTATGTTTGGTGGACTAGAACTATAATTGATTGGTATACAGTGAAACCCCTCCTAACGGACACCCCTTAAAGGTGGACAATTTTTAATTCCCCAGTTCCAATGCAAATAACATTATTAAACCCCTGTCCTGCGGACACCTCTATATTGCAGACAAAAAAATTTGTCCTGTTAGTGTCCGCATTAGAGGGATTTTACTGTAATTTGTTTTAATTCCAACTTGATTAATCATACTTTTTATTTATTTATTTTTAATTTTAAAAATTATTTTTTTGTAAAATTTTTGACTCAAACAAAATTGTATATATAATGCGTAATTAAATTTCAGCAGGAATTTAGTTTTAAAAACTATTATATGGACAAGGAGGTCTATACTACTATTCCAATAAGTTCAAAATTCATCACATGTGTGTCGGTGGTTCTTCTTAAAACATAATTGGTACTTGGTAACTCGGCCGAGTAGTGCAAGGCCGAGTACTCGGTAACTCGGTACTCGGCCGAGTAGTGAAAGGCCGAGTACTCGGTACTCGGCTACTCGGCCAAAGTGCTACTCGGTACGTCTCTAGAAAATATTTATTTAGAAAAATATTTTATTTTGCACTTTGCCCCATGAAAAAAAGAAGTGAAATCTTTCACCTCTTTTTCGAGGTACAAATTTATTTCCAAAAATAAAAAATAATGTTTCAATGCAAGTTTAAGTGCATAACAGATTTTTCTTTCGTTATGTATCTTAATTTTCAGAACAAATCTCCAACTTGTTCATCTTGAAAAAAGGAAGCTTTTATTTCATTCAGAACTGCTACGTCAGCGTTGGCGTAAACGTAATGGCGTAAGCGTTTTGCGTTAATGCAAAAATGTACTAATCGGTATCTTAAATTGATATTGTAGGTAAAAATCTTACCATTTGCCGATTCTTTTTGGGCGCTTGCATCTTAAGGGTGCTCTTCACTGAGAGTCTGAAAGCTTCGGATCCAATGCTAACCTACGGGGAAAGTTGAATGTTATTTTACAAAATTCCTTTGAAGTTTTCGGTCAATTTTTTTTCTGAGTATTTTTCAAGCCTATGTCTGTGTATTTTAGTTTTTACTTTTTTGATACGTCCATTCTTCGATTTTTTAAAATTCGAGAAAAAATGAATTTCTTCGAAAACGAGGTACTGTTGGACCTTTCGCTCTGTAAAAAAGCTGCAAATCGTGCTATCAAAATTTTAAGAACGCCCCAACACGCAAAATATTTCCAGCTCTCTTTTAAGACTAAGTTTGAAATGATGCGACCATTTCTAAAAAAATATCGGAGTTCCAACCATCTGAAATATTTTCGAAAAAACTCAATTTCTCTACTAAGCCGCGCCTACCACCGATCCCTCCTTTCTTGAGGGGAAAAACCGGATGAGGTGTATAAGATTTACAATCATTAGCGCAAACGACCGTTTCCATTTACTACTCCCCTCTTTTCCGGAGGCATTTTTCAATGAAGGAATGAATGAGTGCTTTTGAAAGTGAATCCACATGCTTGGAAACATCTTCACGATTTCATTTGTGTTTAGAAAGGATATAGTTTTTAAAGAGTGCTTCTGGAGATAATTCTTGTGAATTCTTGTGCTAAATGACCTCCTGAATCCAAATATGACCACCTTTTTCCATTCACACGTCCCGCTTTTTTGGAAATGTCGCCTGCAATTTTTTTTCAGTTTTTGACAGTTTCATAGCCTTTATTTTTATTTGGAGGGGAAGGGATCGTTATATTATACATTAATACTTTTCTGAAGGGCTAGAGAGGTGCTAAGTTTGTACGCAAGAACATATGGAGGAAATTGGTTAACTCATGGGGGGTATTATCACTTATTATATTTTTAAAACCATCAAAACCCATCCTTTTTTCTAGGGGTTTGTTTTACAATTTTTCCCTTATTTTTTGGCATGAAACCAGAGTATAGGACTCACGCCTATAAACCCTATATCCGAACAAAAAAAAAATTCACGTTGTAAATTTAAAAAAAAAGGAAGTATCGCATTTTGCGTAAAGTTGCATCGCAGACCTTCAGTGAAGAACCTTTCCGAGTTATTCAAATTAATTCACGGATATAATTAAGATTAAAATGATCTTAAGTATGCTTATAATATAGCATTAATGAATATTTCTATTTCTGGGGATGCACTACCCCCATTACTTTTCACTACATCAAGAAGGCATAAACAATGGAGCTGGTGCATCCAAAGAAAGATAAATATGTATATTAATGCTACTTTATAAGCAAATTTAAGGATGCTTTTCACTGAGAGTCTGAAAGCCGACGGATCCAATGTTAACCTGCGGGGAAAGTTGGATGAAGGTTTTACAAATTCCTTTGAAGTTTTCATGTAAATTTTTTTCCGAGTATTTTTCAAGCCTCTATCTGTGTCGTGTACTTTTTGCTTTTTTGAAATATCCATTCTCTGATTGTTTAAAATTCGAGAAAAAATGAATTTCGTTGAAAAAGGTGGTAGATACTGTTTGACATTTTGCTCCATAAAAAATCTGACAAAATATTTCCAGCACTCTTTTGAGACTTTGTTCGAAATAATGCGACCATTTCTAAAAAAAAAAACCCGGGGTCTAAAACCGTATTCCTCTATTTTTGTCTATATTATACTATGTTATTACAAATGTAAACGCATAAAATGCTTTCCACAGCTCAACAAACATTTTTGAAAATAATTTCTCGAGCCAAACTCGTAAAAAATTCTTTACAAGGTATGTACACATTGATCATGTAATTCATAATGCAGTGAAATTCAGTAACAATGAACTTCAAAATCGGGACTGAAAACTTATTTGGTTGAAACGAGTATTTGGTTATACTGATATACGTTGTAACAGGATTTCACTGAATTTTTCTTTTGAAAACTTTCTAAGGAGAAAAATGATACATACCTGCATTTCTTTAAAGCATGAATGAGTATAAAAAAATTGTTTTAAAGCAGGGGTGGGTTCCCAGGGTCGTGACCCCAAATGGGGTCGTGTAGCGTTTCTTATTCGGTCGAAACATTATTCCTACCACAGCATAGTTGGGAGTATATCGAATCTAACATAGCAGTTTTGTAATGTAGGATCTAACGTAGCTTTCACAATGTTGCTAGGTTAGGTCCACACCTAGCGATACTTTACTGACATGTAGGCTACGGGATCACAGGTCCTTTACTTGGTCAAAAAAGGGTCGCAACGTGCAAAAGATTGGGAACCACTGGTTTAAATTTACAGATAATTAGGGAACTGATGGGGGAAGGGGGAGAACACTGACCATTTTGTTTTTAACTGGATGAATACACAATGTTCGAAGAATCTTTCGGTAGTCGTGTTACACTGAAATTTTCATAAGCTCAGACAAATAATTTGTCTGACGTCTAAAACATTTCCCTGAAACCTAAGGTTTTTCAATTTTAGCCGGTCTTTATCAATATATATTTGTGTGTATGCACTGTGCAGTCGCGCCTGTTCATAGTGAAGTCTAAGGAACCGAATAACAATTTCGTTTACAGCTTCAATTTCGCTATAAAAAGGTAAACAACAAGAAGGGAACTGAACCATAAATACAATATATTGGGCTTGAATATTAGTACGAAAAACCAAAATTTCTAGTTGAATTTTAATTCAAAGTGTCAAATGTCAAAGTTTTTTAATATCCTGGATTCAAAAACAAATACATAGCCACAAGTTTTCAATCAAGCAATGCATTTTCTACACTTATAATTTACATCTTTTACTTGTGCTTTTAAGACGTTGTTTTTGACTTTTATCTATTCCTTGCACAAAGCTCATGCTTTTTAAAGTGCATATTTTATTTACAATTTACACATTTAAAAATTGAAGATATTTTGGAACACCCGATTTAAAATGGTGTTAAAGCTTCATTGAAACATTATCATTACTTAATATTATTCATAAATTGGGGGAAAAAATTAAAAAAAAAAAAAAAAATTAATACCAAACAGAAAAGAAAGAAACATTTAGCATCTAGCCCATAAGCTTTCATTTGAATTTTGACGTCTTGAATTTACATTATGTTTTCCACAATCACGAATTGTGGTAGAACCCTACTCGTTGGATTTCTTATTTCTACAAATGGTTCCTATCCGAATTATATTTGTAAAAGTCATGATTTGAATACAAGACGTCTACATTCAAATGAATTCCAGGGGCTGGATGTTGGACGTTGTTGACTGAATGCTGTTTTTGTCTGAAAAGTATTGTGTAAAATCGAGAGGGTCGGGAATAAGTAAAGTCGATGGCGGGGGAAATGAACTTCACCACCCAGGAGGAGGGACATGCTCGCGAAAACACGTGGAACAGACGAGTTTGCATTAAAAGCATAGAAAAATAAAGTCGAAAGAACATCAAGAACATCTTTAGAGATAGATACATGTGTTTCTGTCTTTTACATCATTCAAAAAGTTTTTATTGGGCCTGACAGATTTCTCTTCCACGTTCTAGAGTTATTTGAGTGACCCTAATTTTGCTAACAGTTTAAAATTTCCCCGGGAAGTCGAGAAGATATCAAAAAAAGAAAAATTAGAAAAATTAAAGCAATAAATGTTAGTACACTCAACAATTTATAAATTCTGCTTCATGAATACTTTTATACAAAAAAAGAAAAATTGAAATATTTTTTAAATTTTAAGGATAGTATACTAATGTGTGTGATTTGCAAATGTCGGATTATATTTTCAATTCTGTTTTTTTTTCTGAATATAAATTACGTATGTAAGACATTGTTCACGTTCTTACGAGCAAACAATTGACGTAAGTAGGGAATATTCTACGTAATTGTTTGATCACGATTGTTTGATTGATTGCAATAATTTGCATCAATGAAAGCTTGATTGAGTGCAGCTATCAAGTTTAGGACTTCGTTTGCACGAAGCTGTCAACATTGTGTGGTAATAAAGAGGTTTCATTTAATTTCGAAATGCGAGCATGAATGAATTTTCTGAAAATTGTGCTTTTAGCCGTTGCTTTTCTCACCATAGTATCCGCAGAAAGAAAAGCATTTCTGATTATTGTTATTGTTATTATCACTATTTTGAATCGCAGAAAGCAATGCATAACTAATGTAACCAAAAATTGAAAACCATTAGAAAAAAAAAAAGACCTGAGAAGAGAAAAAAAAAAGTTTTAAAAAGTTATTCTATTCCTCCTAACATTTTGCATTTGAATAAGTCGAAGTACATTGTTCCAAGTGTACTGCAAGTAAACTGCAGCTTGTATTTTTAATTTAAGTACATTATTGCAAGTAATTCCCTGTTTCTCGTGTAATTCCACCCACGAAATGTATTTTCAAATGTTCTCAAACAGGGGCGGCATTTCAGCATTTCATTTGGGGGTCGAGTTTCTTAAATATGTATTATCACAGTGCGGTAACAAACACACATTAGCTAACAAGAAGTGGTCATAAAATCGGTTTAATATGAATAAAAATTAGTGCTTAGACGCAATTAAAATTCTGATTCATTTTCTAATAAGTTATCATACAAAACATCTCGATACTGAAGTTTTTATACCTTTTGGAAAAGTTTTAATGCATGTTTTTTGGAATTCGGAAGAGCAGGGAATCGTCTTACTATCAGTACCCAGTGTCGTGCTGTTTTGCCAGTACAGCTAAATAGAAAAGGTTTTTTCTTTCTTTTTTTTTCTTTTGCTCATAGTGCTTCGAAAATATTTCTCTAACCTAACAAAAAAATTTCTCTACCAGCTGAGCTGATTGGAATAGTTAAAAAAATAATTGAAGTAACAAAGTTATGTATGAAAACACTTTTTATGTCTTGCTCTTCAAAATCACACAGGCAACTTAAAAAATTGCAAGGAGCTTAATTTTCATCATTGAATAATCTAGTCTCGTGGGCACTCTCAGCTTCAATGAGATGTCATCTACCACCAGCTCTGTTATTCACTATTCCAGGCTGAAGAGTCCACAACAAGGACGGAACTGCAGTCTCTGGATGTGATAACTGGTCTGTCGGTATATTGCCTGTAATTTTTCTTGCCTAGTGCTAAAAATTTTACTCATAATTGAAACATTTTATTTTTCGTTTTCAAAAAATCCAATCCAGATAATATAGAGCCAACCATGCAGAAAAATAATTATCATCAAATCTTGTGTTAATTTTATTCGAAAAACAATCTATTACTTCATACAAAATATTAAAAAATCAGTGTTTGACTTCACATCATCATGTGGATTTTTCTTTTTTTAGCGCCTTTTTCAAATTGGCTCGGAGGAAGAATTTTTTTGAAAACGTTTCACCATTGATTGAAATATGCATCTATGTAAAATCTATTTTCAATTTCAATTGCAGATTTAACTATGGTAGTATGAACGCACAGATCAATTGTAGATTGAACTGTGGCTTGAATAGTCCGAAAATTAAGTGTGGCGGATTGAAGATGTTTTGATCAGTGGTTGGAAGTAGCGCGCTACAAGTAGCGACGCTACTGTAGTAGCTACATTTTTGCGTAATTTGTAGTGTAGCGCACTACTTTTTAAAAAAAGTAGTGTAGTGAGTAGTTAACTACAAAAAAATAGTAGTTTGTAGCGAATTCTGGAAACTACTTTTAAATAAACGGAAAAAAAATCAAGGTTCAAACGAATTTGACTGGCGCGAATTTTACACAAGTACATCAGCTGATGCAATGAGAAATAAGACTCATAAAAATACGAGCTGACCTCAGGCATTTCATTTTGACGCCATACGTTTTTTTGCCCTCGTAATTTTCATATTTCACCAATATTTATATTGTAAAATGCACTTATTTTCGCGAAAATGAAGATATCGGTGATTTCGCGAGTTGAAAATTTGATGAATTTTATATGAACAGACCGAAGATTGAAAAACAAAAATATTTTAGCAAGGCTTAAATTTTCGACAGTATTCACCAAATAAAAAGAAGCTACTGAAAATGTTATAGAAAAGGATGAAATTGAACTGTTCTGGAGGACTTACAATAAATACGAGCATTACAGTGTGTGAGAGTATGATATCGGACATTTTTCTTAGCGTCTTCTGATGAGCTAATTTATCAATCTTTTTTGTTCAATCCTTTTACAGTGTGTGTATGTATTAGGGTGTCTCCCCCCCCCCATCCCCAAAAAAATCGAAAGTTGATTTTTCAAGTCGCACTCTCTTATATTTTATCCTTTTACGTCAAAAAAAAAAAAAAATCATATAATTTGAACAACGGCAGCAAATGCCGACTATGTCTGAAAGTGGGAACCAGCACTTGTGTAATGCTAGGCCAAATTAAAATAAAATGCTTTTTGAGAAACTCAAAATTTCTGTTGATAAAACGTTACTCCTATACCCCACACATGTACCACAAAAGCATTTATTCAAATTAAAAACCATTTAGCTATCCCACACGTGCCTAACATTTATAATTTTCTTCAAAAAATTAAGTTTTTGATACATATTTTGAGAAATGTAAGATTTTACGAAATTATTAAGCTAGAAAATATAAACAGTAAAGTAGAAAAGTAGGTAATTAGCATTAAACAGAAATTTTTGTTTTCCTGCAATTTTAAAGTCTCCCACATAGTACTCAAAGATCTGGTTTTTTTCCAGGTTGAGTTAAATTTTTCATTTAAAATATATATATATATTTTATTCGTTTGTAATTGCTGATCTGTAAATGTGTTCGCCAGTAATTTTTGAACTTGATATTTTATTTAAATTAATATATAATTTTTTAAAAGATAACTAAAAAAATCAATTTTTTAAATAAAATTATAAATTTTAGGTCAAGTGTGGCATATTTAAATGTTTTTTAATTTGAATAAATGTTCTTGTGGTACATGTGAGGCAGGGTTGGCAAGGTTTTGGACACTACGGTAAAAACCACGGTAAAAACCCTGGTTTTTACCGTCCTGTCCAAAACCCTTGTGTCCAAAACTGTCCAAAAGTGTACAAAGCTATGTTTTTAGAAAAATTGTATTTTGTGAAAAAACATTAAAAACAGAATAAAATGTATTAAAGTAATGCTTTAGATTGAACATTTATTCAATACGAACATTCAACTTATTTGTGCAGCTGATTTTAATCTAGTTACATAGAAGTTGAATTCTTGATTACAGTTTCAGTTTGTATGCATGAGTCTATTTTATTTTTTATTTATTTATTTATTTATTTTATAATAGTAACCAAATTTCCCTATGTTTATGCATGTGTGCTAATTAAAACAGGATTGGCAAGGTTTTTACCATCCTGTTCAAAACCCTTGTGTCCGAAAGTGTCCAAAACTATATTTTATGAGAAAATATCAAAAACAGAACAAAATGTGTCAAAACTATTTTTTGGACTATTTAATACATTTATTCAATATAGATATTCAAGTATAAATATATATCTTATTTATGCAGCTGATTTTAATCTAGTTACGTAGAAATTAAATTCTTCATTAAAAATTTCAATTTATATGCAGTAGTTTTTTTTTTTCATTAACAAAATTTTTCGACATTTATGCATGTGGGCAAAAGAAAGTGTTCAAAATATAGTTCAATAATTGACTTAAATGCAATAAATTACAAACTTTTGTAGTTACAGAATGTATTATATTAAAAATATGAACGAAAAAAAGAATAGCACAAGAATTGTATAATTAAGTGTTTAATCATCAATTTCTTGTTCTTTAATCTATGATTAAAAAAGGAATTTTTATTAAAACATTATGTAAAAATTATTTGCAAAAACCATTAAAAAAAATTAAGCTTTTTTTCACCTCAATATTTATTGCACATTTAATAACATTCCTTTGAGTTGTAAATGGAACTGAAATTAGTTGTCTTGGTAGTGTTGTGTATTTCTTTTCATAACTCTACCCACTGTTACATAAGGAAGTTTTTATGTACTAGTTACTGGCATTTCTTTGAGTAAAATGTATTTTAAATGAAAATTTGGAGAAAAATATTATTAAATACTCATTAATATCTATATTTATGTATTATGAATATTGCATTAAAACAAATTGATTAGATTACACCCTTTTAGCTTTAGCTTAGTTTTGGACAGTTTACGACAGTTTCGGTCACTTTTGGACAGTTTTGGACGGTAAAAACCACCTGTCCTGTCCTAAACTAGTTTTGGACAGTCGAAAACCCAACCCTGATGTGAGGTGTTGGGTACAGGGGCAGCGTTTTATTAACAGAAATTTCGAGTTTCTAAAAAAAGTTTTTTTTTTTTATTTGGCCTAGCATACAAGTACTGTTTAACACTTTCAGGTGCAAGTCGGCACGGGTTGCCGTTGTGCAAATTATATGAAACTTTTTCTCACGATTGTTTTGACGCAAGAGGAAAAATACAAGAGTGTATGCGACTTGAAAAATTGACTTTCATTTTTTGAGGGACAACCTATTGTGTATGCTTTTTATTTACTTATTTTTTGGAAAGTAGCGAAGTAGCGACTACATTTCAAAAGTAGTTTGTAGTTGCTACATTTTGAAAAAAGTAGTTGTAGTTGTAGTTAACTACATTTGTAACAAAGTAGTTGTAGTTGTAGTTCGCTACAAAAAAAATGTAGTTTTTCCAACCACTGGTTTTGATAGAGTAAAGCATTTTTAAAACACTTTCCGCAATAGAAACAAATTGAATAAAAATTCAAACGAAGTCATACATGCTTTGAAGGGCATGAGCTTTTGAAAGAATCGTTTTGCAATAATTCTCACAGTCGTCAAATCACTGCTTTGAAGTTATAGAGAAAGGTTTTTATGATTTTAACTCTTGAAGACCATCTTGTGTCACTTCGAGATTGCATAACTATAGAGTCCCATAAAAGGTATTTGTTGATATGTTTTTTTTTTTTTAAATTCAATAAGCACATGCATTTTTAAGAAGTTTCTATGAAAGCAGATAATGCATTGAGCAGCTAAAACGTGTTTCTAGCAAAAGAAAGCGATGAACACTCATTAAATAAATATACACTTAAAAAATGAGCGTAAAAGTGAATGTAAAATATCAAGGAATTTTCTTGAGAAAACCATGCAGCCACACCACTTTGCACGAGCCTCTCATATTGGACATACCATCGTTACACTGGGCACACAAGTATGAAATATTTAGCCGAGAAAAGGCCGAAAAATACTTCTTGAATTTCTAAGTTATCATCCAAATAACGAAAAACACTTTTTCTAGTCTGGGAATGTGTCGAGCTTCATCAAATAGTTACTGAGAACCAGCGAGATTTTTTTAATGAACATTGATTTCCGACTTACATAAATTGAATTCACCCATTTTCTATCATTCTGCTTAAAAAATTTGGGGGTGCGACCGCCCCCTCTTGACCCCCCTATTTGCCGCCCCTGTTCTCAAACATCATGTAACTGCGTGCTTCGAAAATACACTTCAATAAAAGACTTACCAACTACTTATTATTATAGCCTGTTGCACTTTTCGTCTGATGCGTAAAATATTAATATTATTAATATTATCATTATTATTATTATTATTATTTTTGAAAAAGAGTTTCAATTTTAAGAAGTATATTAATCATTTAGTCTTGTGTATGCTGCTCTAGTCACCATGCTGATTATCTATGTTTTTGCGGGATGATTTGTTTACTGATAGTAAACAAATGCAGCCCAGCGCATGATGAATCACCGGAAAAATATAAATAAATATCTAAAATATTAATTGATTAATTAACAAAAATGTCAGTTCAGCGTTGCATATCCTCCATCGAATTGCAGAAGTATTCCTTTTTCGACCACACACACACACACACATATATATATATATATATATATATATATATATACACACACTAAAAATAGCGGGATCCCCCCCCCTCTTTGAAATGTAACCATATCCTGATCAGAAATTGTTTTCTGATTACGCCATTTCTGCCGTCCTCCCAATAATTAAAAATAAAATCAGCATCGTTCCACCTCTTGACTGTAAATATCCGATAACCGATATGTAATCATCCCTCCTCACCCCTCACCCTTTTTTTCCGGGACTACACAACAGTTTTACACTAAGCTTATACCTCTTATGTTTTCCCTTTTATATATATATATATATATATATATATATATATATATATAATCCTATCCTAACGCAAAAAATGGCATTCTTTAATTAAACTTCAGACAAGAAACGAATTAGCTTTATGAACGAAATAAGATTCGGACGTGGTAATTGAGAACATCGTTTTAAAAAAAAATAAGACAATCGTTTTTCATGTTCAATTTATGATAAATTTTCATTTCATTCATCAATTTTTCATGAATATAAAATCTGGGAACGCATATCCAAAAAAAAAAGAAACTTTGTTTCAAAAATTACCGCAGACCCTTTGGTACTGACTTTATTTTCTGTTCTGTTCAACCTTCGCGTCGGTACTGTTCAAGTGAGGTTTTGGCCGCCAGCTAATTTCCCTGATTGCTCTTGACGACGGGGGTCATTTAGGGGTTCCTTTCCCTCCAGAACAATGACAGCTGTGACAGGTCACGTGTTCCTGCCTTACATCGGTTACCGTCCACTCCATTGGCTGTTGAAGTGTCAATCACTTGATTCAGGTTCACTCCCGTCGTTCAAGGAAGAAAGTCATTTACACCCTAACTTCAATGTTTTCCCTCACTGAAGAGCAGCCTTAAATTGAATAAAGAAAATGCACAATACTATCTAAACGAAAAACGCACTATATTAACAAAATATTTACAACTTAGAATAACAAATTTACAAATTAGACTCCATAAAATTTCATTCTTCCGTATTCCATCAATTCCATTTATTTTATTTCTCGCTCGCGTTGATCGTCTGGCTACGTTCAACGCCCGCTGTTGCTAGGATATCCACCAGTCACATGGTTTGGTTTATGAGCAGCAAAAGGGTTGCCATAGCTCGGTCTATTCTTATTATTAGTCTATGGGCAAAACAGTAAAAAACCTCCGCCCGAGCCTCCTTTATTTCAGTTTATATCAGGGTACGAGTTGCGTCACACTAAATATTTGCATACTAAATATAAAGAAGTATTGCATTAGTGAATTAAATAAAGGCATGCGGCTAGAAAAGATGTATATAATTAAATTATGTTTCTCGAATTACCCAGCCGCAATCAAACCACCGTGGATAAATTTAAAATTGAAATAAACTGGATTTTTTTTTCTCGTGCGCTAGAGGGACAAGAACCAAATATCCGCTAACAATTTAATTAATTACGAAGAAATTAGGTACCTACAAATATGAATATTAAACATTCCTTAAGAATGAATTGATAAAATTTTCATGATTTTCTTAAAATAAAATTGTTTCTTAAAAATAGTATTTAAATCAAAACAAACACGATTTAAACCAAAAGAAAAACTGGTTTAAACTATTAAAAAACGGCTATTTTACCAACCCTGGAAGCCCCAAGATGGCGGACGTGTCGCTATGTTAGCTGTGATCAAATAATTCAGTTTGAGGAATATTTAGCTCTTCCGATTCTGAATTTTGCTGATAGTTAATAGGTTATTGGTTAAGTTACAGTAAGGCCCCTATATATACGAGCCGACGCATCAGCTTAAGATCAGCCATTTTGGATCGGAGCGCGTGTTTGAGTGGTTGTCTTTGTGGCGAGTTATCGCGTTCGGTGATTGTTCACTGCGAGCAATTATTAACTGCACGTGAATTTTTTTTTAAATAAAATATTATTTTCGGCAAATTTGACAAAATCGGAAACTTTGCTATGGTAACCCTAACAGTGCAACAATGGAAAATCCGATCCAAAATGGCCTATCTATATAGCGCAGCGGTTCCCAACCGATGGGCCGCGGCCCACTAGTGGGCCGTGAACAGCGTGTTACTGGGCCGTGGACACTGGTCGAGGATTTGAACCAAAATAAATCTCGGGGTCTTAATTTCCTTTTTTTGCGAAAATTCACTTATTAGATGTACCACATAGCATTTTTTAACATAGGAACTGCGCGACACCAATGTCGCCTAGTGAAAAAAATCTGTCGCCTAGAAGATGCGAAATCAAACCACTGGGCGACACTGGAAAATCTAAAATTGGTACACTCATTTTCGTAAACGGATTTCAAATCTTTGTAAAAATCTTAGGAAGACCCTTGCCTTCTTTTTAAAAAAAAAACCGTCGACTCGTACATGACGAAAGCCTTCTTTTTCTACCCTTGGGG
The DNA here is from genome assembly GCF_026930045.1 of Uloborus diversus. NCBI lineage: Eukaryota > Metazoa > Arthropoda > Arachnida > Araneae > Uloboridae > Uloborus > Uloborus diversus. The sequence goes on from NC_072739.1 coordinate 156,056,580, forward strand.
ACCGGCCCACCACGCACTCGGCGCCAGATTAAGCAATCGATTAGCACCCCATCTCATTAGCTCTTTCATTGATGATAACCGATAACCATTTCACGTCTATCTGTGTACAGGGTACAGGACCCTGCAGGGACACTACTTGGTGGGACGGGACGGCAATAAAAGCAGTTTGCGGAACGAAAACATCTGTTTTTCATTCAAAGATGCAAAGAGAGAGGTATTTTTTCGAAAGAAAAACCGAAGGCTGAAGGGTCGGGGTTGCTTCCTGGAATTCTTTTCAGTAATTTTTGCTTTAGGGTAACAGAGGATTATACCACACCTACCACTTCCTTTTTTATGGCTTTTTGAATAAAAGGGATTCGCGCGTTGAAACTTGTAGGCACTGGCAATCTATTTATTTTTTCTCCAGTTTCGAGGCAACAGGACTGAAGAATGATGGAGTCATTTGTAACACGTTTTAGCTGTAATTAAAAATCCTTTTAAAGTCATAATGAAACTGAAACTCATTTTGATGATTCAAACAAAGGATTTTTAAGGGTAAGTTTGGTTCGTAAGAAAATTTACTTATTTCAAAAACTTTTACTTTAATTATCCATTACCGCTTTTAATTTGTAAAAATGATTTTGAGACATTTGTTATTTATACTATCATTTCCTGGGCCCGGATTTACATTTTAGTTATGCTTATCAAATTTAATGTTTAGTTATGCTTACCTATTGCTTATCACGAAAAGTTGTGTGAGTTGTCGTTCCTAAAAAAAAATGAAAATACTTGAAAAAAAAATCAATTTCATTTTCAAATGCTTGAAATTTTACAAAAATGTGGCTACAAGCCTTGAATTTTAAAATTTCTAACAAACTGGAGTTGATAAGGAGGAGTGCCAAAATATGTTAAATTCAGTGTGTGCTTCAATGGAATGCCGGACATCACATTAGGTCCAGATCCAAAACGTCCATGGACATAACGTCCAGTTCCAAAACATCCGAGGGACAGAACGTCCGACGGACATAACGTCCAGTGGACATAACGTCCAACGGACACAATGTCCGACGGACAATAGGTCCAAAAACAGAACTTTCACATTTTTGGACCCAGCTAGGACATAACCTCCAGTTTTAGCAGTTTATTTCTTGAACTTCTCAATTAATTACATGATTTGCCACTGAACAATAGGTTTCATGGAAATTATACTCTTACTCTTAGCATCGTTCATTATTCCATCAAACTCTATTCCCTTGTGTGTGTGTGTGTGTGCGCGCGCGCGAGGGGGGGGGGAGTTGCTTTAACATTGGATTAAAGTATATTCATAAAAAGAAGTATGCTTCAATTTTATTTCTTACTAAGCGTATAAATTATGAATTGTTCAAATGGGCACTATGTTACTCTCTTGCTACCTATTTTCTAAGTGTGTACCCTATTTCTTTTAAAGCACTTTGTAGATGGGTTGTAGAAGTGATTAAAAACTAACTGTATTGAAAGTCCATGAGAGCAAGTAACAATGCATTATACTTTCTTCTCCCTCGCTCTATCTCTCTGTCGACTGCCTCATTGATGTGTCGACCCCTAAAAAAATGTTACTGTGTACTAACTCAACTTGCAAGAGTACATAATTTAAAAAAAGTTTTGTTTGCCTATTTTTCCCCGAATATTTTCGATTCCAATCTTCCTTTATGTGTCTCAGGGGAAAAGACGAATATAGAGCAAAAAAAAAAAAAAAATCATTAATAATTTGCTTTAAAAAAAATAGTCTTTGTATTTGCGTATGTTCCATTGTAGCACCTAAACTATTTATCCGACTTTCATGAATAAGTGTCAATTGATTCGTTATTATGGCTCAAGTAACGTACGCTATCAATCGACTTCAACAATAGGAGGAGTTGATTTTACCTTGCAAAACTCGAATTTAAATGATTTTTTTAGAGTGGGTTTTAAATAAATTTATTAATAACTCGACTAAGGGAACAAAGGGTAAGAAACAAGTTTGGTGTTGATTACTATTATAGTCTTATTAAGTTAAATCAATCTTTTATTGTTTAAATTTTCTATCAGCTTCATGTAATAGCAATAAATTAAGTTTACCTTTTAAGTTTTAAGTTAATGATATTCTTGTATATCAAACTAAAATGCTTACCGTAAATTACTCAGGCTATTATTTTTTGTCCATCTTAGATTAAAACGGAAAATATTTAAATAAAATAAAAGAATAAAAAACTGAAAACCGACTACGGCAAAAAAATAAATAAATAAATAAATAAATAAAACTAATTTGAATTTTGACATCTTGAATTCAAATTATGTTTTTCGCAATCACGAGTGTGTGTATGTGCGTGTGTGTTTGTGTGGGGGGGTATGTGTTTGTGTGTACGGGTTATGTGTATGTGTGTGTAGGCATGTGTGTTTGTGTCTGTGTGCTGGCATAAGTGTGTGGGTAGTTGTGTGTATGAATGTGTGTGTGTGGGAGGGGGTATGTGTATGTGTGTGGAGGCATATGTGTTTGTGTCTGTGTGCAGGCATGAATGTGTGGGTAGTTGTGTGTATGTGTGTGTATGTTTTTGTGTGTGTATGTGTGAGTGTCTGTATGTATGCGTGTGTGTATGTGTGTGTAGGTGTGTGTGTGTATGCGTGTGTGTGTAGATGTGTATGTATGCGCGTGTGTGTAGGACATGGATACAACCTGGAGACGGCTTTCGCTATAGGAGCAGCATCGTGAGGAGCCCGTCGACGGTGATGGTGCGGAGGGTGGCAGGGGGAAAAATCAAAGGAACGTCAAAAACAGTCAAGTGAGAACAATAAGCAATCGTGATTGCTCAAAAAAAAAACCCCTAAAAGATAAGAAACAAGGTAGGTTCTGTTTAATACCATCGTCCTATTGAGTAAAACCAGTAATTTGATAGGTTAGATAATCCTGTTTATTTAGTTCTATTGAAATCCTCTGCCACTTTCGCATTAATAACATAATTCAATTCAAATACCGTAGTCGTGCGGTATAGTAGAACTGTAGTTGAGAACGCACGACAATGGCATTTGAATTTAATTATAATGTTATTAATGCGAAAGTGGCAGAGGATTTCAATAGAACTAAATAAACAGGAGTATCTAACGTATCAAATCACTGGTTTTACTCAATAGGACGATGATATTAAACAGCACCTACCTTGTTTCTTATCTTTTAGGGTTTTTTTTTTTTTTTTTGCCGTATTCGGGTTTTAGTTTTTTCATCTTTTATTTTTTAGAGCTACAATTTCCGAGGGAGTGCTCCAAACCTCTTCTCCCCTACCATTATCAAAGACAAGTAGAATGCATCTTTAAGAATGCAAATTAGAAAAATTTCTTGTGGCGGGCCCTTGAATTACTCCTCCACGTCATATCACAAAAAGAACGTATTGAACTCCGTTTTTAGCACTACAATTGCAGAAAGAAATCCGCCTGACAACCCCGAACCACCCTCTTCTGAACATTATTGGACATAATGTTTGCGTTTTGAACGTTTCAATTTCAAAAAACGGGCGTGGGGAGGGAGTCGCACCGGAGCGCATAATATTACGAAAGTCAGTTAGAATTACAAATAAAGAAAATTTTCCTTTGATATGGGCCCTCAAATCTCCCCTCACTCTAACATCATCAAAAAGATCGTCTAAAACTGCATTCTTAGAGCTAGAAGTTCGAAAAATAGACAGGTGAGTGACACCGAACCTCTTCAATCCTAACATTACCAAAGATCGTCTAAAATGCGTTTTCAAGACTAAAAGTTTCGAAAAATTTCCGGGGGAGAAACCCCCGGACCCCCTTTACTTGGGAGTTAATACTATTCTTAAGGTTTGGTTCATATCGGCTTCCTTTTAAATCAGAAGATCTATACAGCCGCCACAGAACAAACAGTACTTACAGAAATTCCCCTTTGAGGCGACGATTATGCATACATTTGTTGAGAAAAAGGCTGTAACCTTCTCAATAATTTTTACTCTTATGATGAACTTGTGTCGCCTAGTAAAAATTCCTTAAAAAATGCTCTGATGTACCATCACTGAAAAGCTCTCCCTAGCTCATAGCCAATTAGGAACTTTAAGATTAAAGTTTTTCATATTTTTTAGGAATTTTCCCATGATATTGAAGATGAAATTCTATAAACCAAAAACATCTTTAAAGAAAAGTACCTAAGAAACTACTAGTATTATCTTCCAGCTTCAAGTTAAAAATGCTCCTCCTTTGTTGAACGGGCATGATCAGTTTTCTTACAGCTATGTCAGCTAAATGAATGCAATAAAATTGTTTTCTTTCTTAAAATTATTTTGAAAATGGTTCTTGTACATGTCAGTGGTACAGCATGAGGGTATAGGGGGGGGGGGGGAGGATTAACATCTCCACAGCTCTTGTTTTTAGCACACTTTCAATCCTAATAGGGAATATTATTCACTCTTAAAAGGATAGTAATGAACAGATGCCCCCCCTCCTCCAGAAAGTAAATTGTGGCTGTGCAAGTAATATATAGTATTTAGCGGGCCTCAATGGTGTTTTCTACAAAATTGGCGGCCGCACAACTAAAAAGGTTGGGAACCGCTGATATAGCGGCTCTAGGTAACAGTGTAGGAGACTCGTCGTCGTTTCTCATCTTTTTATTGTATTTCGTAACTTAGAAATAAAATCTGAGCTACAAGCTCATCCTATGCTTTGCAGCCGTTCACCCTTCAGCGTCCAAGTTCATGCACCTAATAGGCTTCCAAGTAAGAGGAATATTTGTTCACGAAATCTACTCATTATTTTTTTTTATCCCTCTCTTTTGCTATCGTAAATTATCGTCATCTTATTCATTACATTTCCTTTTTTTTTTCTTTCAGGGAAAGAAAAGGCATTTTTAAAACAAGGACACGAAATATTAACTAAAAAGTTCGGAAATATTTTGAAAGATTCAAAGTTCTTTGACGTCACCTTGAAAGTTGGGGATGAAACGATTCCGGCTCACAAAGCAATTCTTGCGGGTCGTTCCTCGGTGTTCGAAGGAATGTTTGAAAGTAATATGAAAGAAAGTCGGGAAAATGTGGTGGAAATTGCGGAAATGACGCCAGCAATCGTCAAGGAAATGTTGCAATACATATACACTGGAACTATTGAAAATTTGTCAGTGGATGCAGCAGTAGATCTTTACGTAGCTTCAGACAGATACGACTTACAAGAGCTAAAGGGATGGTGCAAAGAATTCATCCTGGAACACATCTCATCAGATGACGTATGCAGAGTAGCGGTGATTGCAGATTTACACTCTGATGAAGAGCTTGCTAAAGCTTCAAGGCGCATTTTCAAAGACAACCCGAAGACGATAGTGGAATCTGAGACCTGGAGAGATTTCAAGAAGGAGAATCCCTCTTTGCACACTGACTTATTGGAAAGCGCTTTGATAAATGACTATTAGGTTAAAAGCTTAATTTTCCCCCTTGCCATGTAGGTATGGAACTTTTTTCTTTTTTTCCGCCAGGCCATGACTTTTTCGACTGAATTTTCCAGGATTCTTCCGATTCTGCTGTTTTTCATCCTCGCATTGAAACATACTATGTCTTTGTGTGTATGTGAATTATTTTTACTGTGCGATTCAAAATGTAACGTGCTTTTTTGGAAAACTTTTTACAGATTCAAACAGCTGTGCATTCCATAAAGTTTATAACTATTCATCGACTATTGTCTATTTATACGTTTCAAAATGATTTTATTTCTCTTTTGAAAGAAATGATAGAAATATTTTCCCAAAAACTTGAACCACGCTGGCACAACAATAGTAATATCGGGTATTAAGCGTTTTTGAGACGAATTCGAATGAAAAATAGAAAAATGCTCACATTTGTAATTACGAGACACACAGAAAATCAAAATACCATTCGTAACTTTGAAATTGCACAAAAAATGAATTTGTTTTTAGAACAAAATAAACAACCAGCAAATTTTTCATTTTCAACATCTGTTTCTGTTTAATCTTTCAAGAAGCTTGTTTGCTTGTGTGAGTTGAAGTTTGTAGTTTAACTATTTGTAGACGAATATTTGATTTATTTGGATGAAAATGTTGCAAACTTATCTTTACTAATAATAAAGCAGAAAGTCTCTCTGTCAGGACCTCTGCAACGCGCCTAGCGCCTAGACCGTTCGGCCGATTTTCATGAAATTTGGCACAAAGTTAGTTTGTAGCATGGGGTGTGCACCTCGAAGCGATTTTTCGAAAATTCGATGTGGTTCTTTTTCTATTCTAATTTTAAGAACAAAATTATCATAACACGGACGAGTAAATTACGAAATTATCATAACGTGGAACCGTAACATGGGCTGAAGCCAATTGGCGAGATACGAAATTATCATAACGTGGAACCGTAACATGGACACAAGCCAATTGGCGAGATACGAAATTATCATAGCGTGGAACCGTAACATGGGCACAAGCCAATTGGCGAGATACGAAATTATCGTAGCGTGGAAGCGTAACATGGGCACAAGCCAATTGGCGAGATACGAAATTATCATAGGGTGGAACCGTAACATTGGTACAAGCAAATTGGCGAGAAAATTCACCATACATTATTTGTAAATATACAGGCGAACGAAAAGACCTTTTAATTTTTCTATTACGGGCAAAGCCGTGCGGGTACCACTAGTATTGACATATTTCTTAAATGATTTAAAACTAATTTTATGGTGCAAATTTTTTTTCACCATTTTCTTTGTTCCTCTATGAAATTGAAATCATGCTTAACAAGTTCAACTTTTACAACCCATGCCTGCCGATGAATGAGTACGATTTTGTTTTGGTATCCCTAGTAGCTTTTTCCTCTGAAAATTCAATTGCACTTGGTACTCATTTTAAAGGGTATACTGCTGTGTGCAGGTAAAGGGCAGTAACTGCATTTTTTTTTTTTTGAGCAATCGCGATTGCTTATTGCTTTCATTTGACTGTTTTGAGGTCCTGTGATTTTATTTTCCCGCCAGCACCCTCCGCAGCATCACCGTCGACCGGGTCCTCACGATGCTGCTCCTCTAGCGAAAGCCGTCTCCAGGTTGACCACGTGCGACCAAACGACGGGAAATGATTCTGGTTGACACAGGAACATTCAGGATATCTTGCACCTGCTGCAGAATCGAGGAACAAGTGACTTGTGGGTCTGCTACAGTTTGTCGGTGGATGCGTCGATTCACGCGTTCTGACGTCACTCTGGCTGCCCTGCACCCCTAAATCTTGCCACATTTCTTTGTTTCAACCATCTTCGGCACAGCCGATACACCGTGCTCGCATCCATATGGGTATCAGCTGCGATTTGACGTACGATCACCATACCCCTCGTAAAATCGTCTATCTGTGTTACACATATCCTCCAAGACAAAAACAAAATTTCTTCGATAATTCTCCAGTCAGAAATAACGACAGGAATATTGCCCATTCTGCAAGTTCTTTCACTTATATCTAAACTCACGTGCGTTGGAGAACTGCGCATTTCACATCATTTACATAACTCAGTAATGTACGTCTACTCTAAAATTTGCATAAATTTCTGAACACTCCTTCTTGGTGTGGCATTTTCAATGTCGAGCAGTGTACATATTCGACGCATAATAAACCGAAGCCAGTTCAAGAACAATGTGTGAGGAAGACCGACCTGTGGCGTACCACCGATAACCGTCCGGTTTGCTTCCATTGTGGTCGTCCGGGACACGTAGTCTGTTAATGTCGATATCGAAAATCCCTTCTTGATGCCTCTCGCAGCAGGTATACCCGTGACGCTCCCTCGTATCCTACATAATATCGTACTGACGATGAGATTAGCCGACCATATGATAACCTCTTCGCCGAGTTCGAGGCGAGGACGATCGCCGACCCCTCGCTATAGATCACCGTACCGAAGATCCAGTCGATCTCCAGGTCGTCGAAACGAGGAAAACTAAGTAGTGCGACCTTCCTAGAGGGTATCCCTAAAAATTCTCCCGATGCCACAATGCATGAAAATCTTATTAATGTTGCTGTCGACAATCAACTGGTACGAGCACTTGTAGACTCTGGAGCTCCTTTTTCGGTTATCTCAGAAGAGTTTCGACGTCATGTGGGAAAAGTTATGTTTCGCCGACCACAGAACATTCTTTTAAAAGTGGCTAATGGTAGCTACGTCAGTCTGGTGGGAATCTGTGTCCTTCGGATTACAATCAATAACTGTACAAAGCCGTTTGAGTTTACTCTGTTATGCCAAAATGTAGCCATAGTGTCATCATTGGTTGGGATTTCTTAAAAGCATCTCAGGCCATCATAGACTGTGGAGAAAAAAAGTTATGTTTGAGGAAATATTAATTGAGGAAACCCCGCCAACACAATGCGGTGTTTATGCAATGAGAGGTTATTGGATTCCTCATTCAATAACGAAGATACAAGTACCTGCTCCAACAGTAGCCAGCAAAGACGCAGATGTTCTCATAGACGTGAATAAGTTTCTGTCAATGAATCAAGAAGTTGTAATTCCGCGTACCGTCACGAACATGTTAGATTAAAAGTGTGATGCATGGGCCGCTAATGAGCAACGTAAAGCTCGGCGCATAATGAAAGGCATGTGTATAGGCTACGCCGAATTAATTGATAGTACCGAAGTTCTTCTTGAAGTATCTTCTATTGAAGATATCAATGAAGAAAGTACGACACCAGTGGATTACAGAGCCGGATGCTAGCCCAAAATCTTAGTGATGAGCAACAGACGAAACTGCGCGAGCTGCGCTGCAGAAATTTTCTGTTACTTTTAATGAAAACGTAGACGCTAATCGATGCCGTAACCAGGTTAAACATAAAATTTACACCCCGGTGACCATCTTCCCGTAAAGCAGAGACCATACAAGGTATCACCATTTGAGAGGAGAATAATCCATGACGAAGTAAGAAAGATGCTTCAAAAGGGCGTAATCCAGCCATCTGAAAGCCCGTGGTCCTCGCCCGTCGTTCTAGTGCGAAAGAAAGATGGTAGTTGGCGATTTTACGTGGACCATCGCCGTTTAAATAAGGTTAAAAAGAAAGACGTCTATCCCTTACCTAGGGTTGATGACACGCTGGATTGCTTTAAAGAGGCGCAGTTTTTCTCTTGCTCTCTGTTTCCCGGCCACTGGCAAATCGAAGTTGACGAGAAAGACTGAAAAAACAACTTTTATCATCAGCGAAGGTAATTTCTGTCCTTGAATCCAATAAAGCCTTCGCATGCCGTCAGGCACCCTTTTTGATTTGCAAAACCAATTTTCCCCTTTTACGAATAGGCATTCCCAACGAAACCACCAGTGCCCGACTACCACTTCCTCATCCACAGATCCTTCTGCTGTGTTAACCTGATTAACATTTCACCTTGGTTTAGATTCCGAGGTTACAGTTTTCCTCTGTGAATTTCCCTTTGGACAGTTTCTCTTCAGGTGAAATCTTGAACCACAAGTATAGCATTCCAAATTATTTGGTTTGCTCCTACTCCGCTCAAACTGAGGCGCCGCGGTTTTAACTGACACAAAGTTTTTCTTTTCCATGGCCTTTTCGTCCCGAGGCTTTCCGTTTGAAAATTTGCCCCCCCCCCCTCCCCCCGTCCTCTTTGAGTCCCATATGATTTTCCCTTAGCGGAAAAAAAACACATCGCATTCATGACCTAGCTTTTCTGGCTTAGACCACCCGCTTTCTTGCGTACCCCTATGTGCACCGTCGTTTCTTCATCCAGCCCTTGATATATTTTGTCGGCTATAATCAACTGGTTCAGAGTTTTGAAATCTTTTACTTCCTTTAATTGCAAGTAATACTGCCACGACCTTAGACCATTGATAGATAGACGAGCCCTCCCATTCATTCTCTACTGTATGCGCTTAAGCAGGAGTAAGGGCGACAGGTCTTATCTCCGGGGGAAAACATTAAATAATTTCGCCGCCATGTACCACGTGGTTAAGTCATTCGATTTCGGCGTGAAATACTAACTCTATTTCCCAATGAGCGCAACTTTTAGAGCCATTTTTAAATCGGCATAACTCAACAACTTACTGTAAAATTGGGGGAAAAAACACTCATCCATGAATCAGTAAACTATGCGCTTGCGGGTGACAGAAAAAAAATGTACCAAAACATTTCAGGCAAAAGGTAAAATATTAAAATCGACGATCGTTCAAATCCCTTTGAGAATTAGCATAGCTCTGGCGAAACGTCTTCCGTAAAAGGTCGCAGTCACGTGGTCTCTACCGCGAAGATTCCTGCTTCAACAACCACTCCCACTTGCCGTATCTATGTCTCAATGATCTAAGGCCACGACGCGGTCAGTCGGGTTGAAAATTGACCAAAAGTCTCCCCATCACTCCGTCTGGCCTTTCTAAAATTCTCTGAGCATACCTGCGGGGACGATTCATACTCTAAGAACTATTTTTTCAACTCGGCATAATCATCACATTTGTCGTCAATTAAATAGGTTAAAAGAGTGGCTGCCTTTTCTCCGAGAAGGTTTATAAGCACTTGAGCTTTGTGTTCTGACCCTAATACCTTTTTGCTTACGAATGCTCTTTGCAGACTATGGAAAAAATGGTTCCACCCGTCCACTTGGTTCGGGACCCTAAAAGTTAGGACTTGAACTGCTCTAACTATCTCTTCCAAAGTCCTCTCTCTCTGGCAGTTTTCTCCACTATCAGAATTCCTACGTTCCCTCAAAACACCCTGCTGATTGATTCTCGCCAATTCGATGCGGTCTTCACGTTCTCGTTTTTCACGTTCACGTTCCCGCGACCTTGTAGTCTAGGACGGATACAAGGGAGGGGCAATCGCTTCTCCCTTGAGAGACCCTGCACCGGTAATTTTTCCGAATTGAGGTCTTAAAATGCAAATGTATGCCCTTTTTAATGACGTTAAGAAAGGAAATACGATTTGAATCAACCTTAAGCAAAGTTTTGGGAATTCAAGTTTCAAAAAGACAATTTTAAACCAAATTTGCCGATGTTTGAAAAAGAAATTTGGTAGCCTTCCAAGGGTATTTTGCAAAAGTTAACTCTTAAAGCCCATTTTAGACGATTTTTGACGATGTTAGGAGGAGGAAAGCTCGAAACTTTCTCCAGAAATTATTACGAAATTGAAGTTCTAAAACACAGTTTTGGAGTACCTCTTTCAATAATAAAGGAAAGGAATAATTTCGAGACTTCTTTGGCTAAATCTTTATATTTCAGTTGTTTTAGATAACTGTGCCCCCCCCCTCCCTCTTCGAAAAATGTATAAATCAGATACGTAATAAGAGGTCAGTTAAAAAATCAACCGCTCCCTCCTTGAAAACTTTCTGGATCCGCCCTTGCTGATAGCTCGCTTGTGTTTAGAATAAACCAGCTTTCATCTCTACAGTGTAGTGTGTACTCAATCTACGTGACAATATTACCCCGTTTTATTTCTGGGTCCGACTTTTGAAGTCAGTCAGTAGCATCGAATTGTCTTTCTATGGTCTAATTTATATTACATTGTAGTTGTGCTCAATTTATGCACCTGACTGAAACGTGTGAACCCAAAAATTACTGAAAAAATGAAAATTTATGAAATTAAATATCTGCTCTATTTATAGCTTTATTATTTTTCTTTCCAAACTCGTGCAAACTTTTGCTGCAGATTGCCAAAATAGGCAGTATTATAGGAAAACTTGGAAGTACGAATGAGAGCAGAATCTTTAAAAACATTCACTTACAAAAAAGGAAAGAAGAGGGGGATGTGTCTTTGTGAGGCTTGAAGAAAGGTATTAAAAGAAATAATAAAAATATATACATATAAATTAATGAATAATGGATTACAAAACTTGCTCGAGCCTTTCCATAGTAAATGTTCTTCTTCTAATATCACTTTTAACGCGAAAAATAAGACAATGACGGTTTGTTGAAAAACTTTAATGTCCCAAACAAGGACAACTGAATCATGAAAGTGTTAAGTTCCGACTGCTGGTAAATTTTTATGGTTAGTTTCAATGAAAAAAGAACGCTTTCACATTTTGTCATGTTTGTTCACCTATTTTGATACTCAGGGCCGCCAATAACCAGTAAAGTTGACAATTTCGAGTTTTGGCCAGCTTTTTGGCTCAAATACCCGTCTGTGCGCCGCTCAAAGTGTGACATTATTTGTAGACACATCCCCTATGGTGTTATGAGTTCATTTGTACATTGTTCAAGGTCGACAAAAATCATTTTTGCCTCATATTACGTTATACTAATGAACAACCTGCCATTATTCATTGAATAATTGCCTTGTGATTTCATTTGGGCTGTTAACATATGATTTAACCTTATCTCTTATCGTCAGTATTTCTTTTCTTCAATTACAGTCAGACCTCGATTTTAACGAATTTCGCGTTTTAGCGATATTTTCTTTTTCCCCCCGACTAAAATGAAGGCAAAAACACCATTTTACCGAAAAATATACCCCGAATTAACACATTATTTTAACAACCGATTTTTTTGAGCAATCACATTGCTTATTGTTCTCACTTGACTGTTTCTGGCGTTTCTATGATTTTATCCCCCCCCCTTCTCCCTCTGCAGCACCACCGTCGACCGGCCCGTCCCGATGCTGCTCCTCTAGCGAAACCCGTCTCCAGGTTGCGTCCATATCCTGAATGCACACGCATACATACACACCTACACACACACACACACACATATATACATACACTTTCACACACACACACATACCAACATACTTATGCCTGCACACAGACACAAACACACACGCCTACAGACATATACATACACACACGCCTACACATACATACACACACGCCTACACACATACCCACACACACAAACACACGCCTACACATACATACACTCAAGCCTACACACACATATATGCACACAAACATACCCCCACAAACACACACATACATATACACTCGTCTACACACATGCACACATTCATGCCCACACAAACACATACCAACACACTCATACCTGCACACACACGCCTACACACATACATACACACATACCACACACGCCTACACATACATACACTCAAGCCTACACACACATATGCACACAAACATACCCCCACAATTACACACATACATATACACTTGTCTACACACACATATGCACACACTCATGCTTGCACACACACGCCTACACACACATATGCACACAAACATACCCCCACAATTACACACATACATATACACTTGTCTACACACACATATGCACACACTCATGCTTGCACACACACGCCTACACACATACTCACACACACAAACACACGCCTACACATACATACACTCAAGCCTACACACATATGCACACAAACATACCCCCCCCCCAAACACACACATACATATACACTCGTCTACACACACATATGCACACATTCATGCCCACACAAACACACACACACACATACCAACACACATACATACACACAAGCCTATACACACACACACACACACGCTCGTAGTTGCGAAAAACATAATTTGAATTCAAGATGTCAAACTTCAAATTAATTTATTATTATTTTTATTATGTTTGAGCAATCACGATTGCTTATTGTTCTCATTTGACTGTTTTGATGTCCTATCTTTTTATTTTCCCACCGCCACCCTCCGCACCATCACCGTCGACCGGCTCCTCACGATGCTGCTCCTCTAGCGAAAGCCGTCTCCAGATTGCATTCATATCCTACACACACGCACGCACGCACACACACATATACACACAACTACCCACACATTCATGCCTGCACACTGACACAAATACATATGCCTACACACATACACATACCCCCCACACACAAACACACACACATTCATATACACAACTACCCACACACTTATGCCAGCACACAGACAAACACACATGCCTACACACGCATATACATAACCCTACACACAAACACACATACCCCCACACACAAACACTCACGCCTACATACACACACTTGTGATTACGAAAAACATAATTTGAATTCAAGATGTCAAAATTCAAATTAATTTTTATTGAGCAATCACGATTGCTTATTGTTCTCACTTGACAGTCCTTGATGTTCCGGTTCCTTTCTCAGCTTGGACCAGGCCTGCATCACTACTGTCCACCGGCGGCGGCACGGCTGGTCCTGAGCACTGTCCCCCGGAATCCATTTTTGCTGGGCGGTGGCGTCCATGTCCTACACACGCATGCTCATACACAGTCGCCTACGCGCGCACGCCTTTACACACATACACACGCCTACGTGCACACACGTAAACCTACACACACACAACTATATACACGTACGCACCCAGGAGGAGGGACATGCTTGGGCGGGGGAGCCATTTCTAGAAACAATAACTCTAACCAGTAGAGTCTTGTCGCAACTCGTGATTGCGAAAAACATAATTTGAATTCAAAGTTTCGGAATTCAAATTAGAGTTTTTTTTTTTTTTTAATTTCAGTTAAGAAATATTGGAATGTTTTCCAAATGATATATCCATCTTGTGCGAAGCAGAATGACTTTTCTACGAATCAGCAATGTTTGACGGCGAGTGGGCAACCAATGAAGCCATTTTGTTGCAGAAAACGACAATAAAACTCCCATTAAAACTTACTTTTTCTAATGCTTACATGAAATAGAAGCTGTAAAAACATATCTCATGCAGCAGACTGTAAATGACAATTTTCTTCTCTCCATAAAGTCAAAAGAGAACGATTTCGTGTCAAGTATCAAAGAAATTGTCAAAATATATTACTCAGTATAACAAAATTTCAAATCAACTTATCAACGAATGAGTATTAACTCGCGGAATGCTAATTAAAAAGTTTGCACTTTCTAATTACGGATATTTTTATGCAGTTGCTTGATAAAGCTTTTACATAATAAAAGTGCAATTAAAAAAAAAAAAAAATATCGCACCCCGATATTACGAGTAACCCCGAATTTACGTATAAAAGCTTTGGTCCCGATGCATTCGTTGAATCGGGGTCCGACTGTAGTACTTTGAAACAACTACAGAAATTTTCACTGTTCTTCAAGAGGTAATTAAAACTAACACGAAAAACATTTGCAGAAAACAAAATGCATTTTAATACGTGTCAATACTATACAAGATGAAGAACATTCATACAAAGCTTTTTTTTAAAAAAAATAGGAAAATTGTGGCATTTCTTTTGTGATTCATAATATGTCTGTATCATTTTATTCTTCTTTTGATTACTTCTAAATTTTCGCCAAAAGTGAAAGTGACTTAATTTTTTACACAAATAAGTCTTTCAAAAATCTAGTTGTCTTCATCTGCTTTCACTCTTTTTTGTGAAATCAGTCGCTATCATCCAACAAAGCCACTTGTAACAGCTCCAAGTACACAGCAGGGCTTTCCTTGGAAAGAGAAAGCCATTTCTCAGAGCTCAGAACTGCCTTCAAGTTATTCTTGATTGTGTGCTTCGACGCTTTGGCCAGTTCTTCATCGTCGTGCAAATTCGCCAGTATAGCCACATCACAAGCGAAATCCGGAGAAATGTGCTTCAGAATAAAATCCTTGCACCATTGCTTCAGCTCTGGCATGTCATATCTGTCGGCCGCCACATACAGGTCTGTCGCTCTATCCACGGAGAGTTCCTGGATGCTTCCGCTGTAGATGTAACTCAGCATGGCCTTGGCAACAGAAGGCTTCATCTCCACCAGATTCACGACATTTTCCTGACTTTCTTTCATTTCACTGTCGAACATCGCGTCGAATACTTTGGAACGGTTCGCCAGGATGATCTTGTGAGCAGGAAACTGGACATCGCCCACTTTCAATGTCACGTCGGAAAATCTGGGATTTTCAAACGCATTTTGGAGATTTTCAATCAACAACTTGGTTCCATTATTGGAAGAAGTACTCTCGTTAACCACTGAAAAACAAAGACGGATTATTTTCACGTGTGTATTAGGAAATATTACCTTCAATTAAAACTTTCTTGCAAATCAGCAAGAAGGTCAGAATTCTTCATACTTAATAGCTTTGACGTTTTCCATAATTCCAACCCAATTACTTCTAAATAATTTGCAACCACACAACAATTTTACTTCGGGAAACTTAGATATTTTCAGTCTTAAGCGAAGACTTGTAGAGTTCATGTGGAATCTCAAAACATTATGTAGACTTAATTATTGTTTTTTAAAGTAACAGCGGAGCGGAGACAACGCTGTTGTTTCCTTCAGTCAAAAGTAGTACTTTTTGACTTAGTACTAAAATTGATAGAATAAGCAAAAAAAAAAAAAAATAATAATAATAATAATAATAATAATAATAACATGGACTCGGAAAATAGTTTCATTTTACCAACAGTTATTTTTTAATTATTTTTTTAAAATGTTCGAAAACAAGGCGTGGTCTTTATGACGTCACAAATGCACTATGGCGCATCATACTACCGCATTTCCACGTTATGATAATCAAGGAGCGAATTACAATTGCGCTCTACGCTTGCTATCAACCATATCGTTGCCAATACACGTGAGTAAAGACGCGAATTAAATATTTTGGCAACACTGAATGGCATTTCATTATTTGTGAAGTCACAGGGTTCGTACTCAATTTCAGAAATAAAATGAAGGATTTTTGGAGGAGTAAAATGAGATTTTGAAGGAGTACTAATGGGCTGTCCTTAAAGGGTGTTGCACTTTTATTCCTCGTATTTGACCCCCTTCCCCTTTGTCACAAAATGTCACACTTCACCTTACTACTCCTCGTCACATGTCATAACATAGTGTTGTAACAACTCACAGTTGTTACAACACTATGTTATGACTTGATGTCACTTTTATATATATACAATATATATGTATTATATACACATGTTGTGTATATATGTCACAATATATATATTATTTATATATATTGTGACATATATATAAATATTATACACATATAATATTTATATATATATATATATATATATGTCACAATATATATATTATATCATATATATATTGTGACTTGATGTCACTTTTTATCACTCTTTCTCTTACCCTTGTCACAATTTCATGAACCCGGCTCCCCCTCAAGTTGTGACATCAAACATGGATGACCCTTTTTACATTGTCAGAACTGCGATTTACTAAACAATTGTTTTCTTTAACACAATTGCTTAATATAGTACATCTACTAATGTATTTTTAAATATTTAAATAATAATTAAACAAACTGACTTTTGCTGCTGAAAGTGTGGTGGAGGGAAAAGCAATAGATATAAAACTTGAAAAAAAATAGCTAAGCACCATTTAAGCATGTTTTACTTCACTTATGAAATGTCTTAGTCATCTAATAATATTTTCACCTTCAACTTTTATGACTCCTATGCTCAATTTGTAAATCACATCTTTATGAAAAAAATAAATGTACGAAATTACTACATCAAAATCGTAAATATACCTTTGCCCTAGTGACGATGTTAAGTTGTCGATTGAAGTATTTTAAGTCACTGTCATAGAGAAAAATTATGTAGTCTTGAACTAAAAAGAAGGAGTTTTGAAGGAATTAAAATCAAAATGAAGGAGTTTGAAGCCCTTTATAAAAATTTCCTGAATGAAGGAGTATTGGAGGAGTTTTGAAGGAACGTACGAACCCTGTGTCATCGGCAGAAGCGTTAAACGACGAAAGAGCACCAATTTAAGTATTTTTTTTTTTTTTAATATTAAACTTAAAGAAATTATCTTAAAAATGGCCAGATCCTATGCTTTTAAGCATGCTCTTTCAGAAAAAATACTTTTAAAATTTTGGAAACGACCCCATTGCGGTCTATAGAAAATGTCTACCATTTTGATTTAAACGAAATTTCATTTCAAATGAAAAAGAAAAGGGATATCGGAAAAAGTGTACAGTAAAAGTAAAATAAGATTTTTTATGTAAAGACCAAGGTATGAAAAAGGTTTGCAGTTTTACCAAGAGATGGCATATATTTTCAATAAAAGCACCTGTTAAATATTTACCTGTAACAATTATTTTATTTTATAGTTGAAAGTTAACGCATGAACAATTTCCTTTTCGAATGAGTATTTTTGTTCAATGTGAAGTCAGTTACCTAATTTTTTTACGTTCACAAGGCTGCCACTGAGTTCCGTTACTAAAAATAGTTACCTACTTTAGCAGCCTGAAAGTTCAAAATATTTTCCAAAATAGTAGCAAGATGCAGAAACTAGTTTGTAAAATAGCATTTGTGTCAAAATAATGCAATGATACTCCAATAAATATATACAGGGTATCTACTACATTCACAATTTTCAAATCCATGACTTGGGAGATGCATTTTTTCCAGAAAAACATACATTTCTCACTAGAATATAAATTAGCGTTTTGTAAAAATAAAATTGCTGATGGATGCTTTGTAAAAGACATACTGTCTGACCACGGATTGTATGGAGAGACAAACATCCGTTTTACAGCCGGAAATGGACGAATCTATTATTTTTTACCAATGTCAGCTTTTGTAGAAGCAGAGTCTCATTCAAATGAGCGGAATATGCGCATCAAATTTCTACTTTTCCCCATTATTCACATAGATTCGTCTTATGTGGACGTTTGAAAATTCCATGCAATCCGTGGTTGGAAAGTAACTTACGAAAAAATTAAATTCAAGCGCAATGTAACGAGTTGAGCTACTATTATGATTAAAAAACAAGTAATGCAACAATGACTAGTGATACACAGGAAATAATTACTACTGAGTGTTAAATTTAACATTTTGATAGGCTTATTTTGCAACAAAACAAAAGCAAATTTTCCCGTTCAGTTCCAATCAGAAAGCAAATTACTGTAAGGAAAAAAACAAATAAATCCCGAAAGTAACCTTTTTCAAACGAGCTAATGTGTGCATCACATGACTTCCTTTTACTCCAATTTAATGTCATTTTCTCATTATTGGCAGTTTTAATGTGATTCAATAGTTTACTCTCTAAATATCACCAACAGTGGCCAAATTAAAAGCAGATTTTAAAAAAAAATCGCCAAGTTGGCGACAAAACTTGGCGACCAAAAACCTGGCGATATCTCGCCAAGTGTCCGACAAATTATAACACCACTTGAGTTAACATTGCAATTAACAATGATTTCCCCTCAAAAATGCACAACTAGACCCCACTAGGAGTCTTAAGTACCAAATTTCAACTTTCTAGCACATTCCGTTCTTGAGTTATGCGGCATACATACACACATCATACACACATACGCACATACATACGTACATACAGGCGTTACGAGAAAACTCGTTGTAATAGACACGTTTAGTGTGACGTCAGGGGTTGCCAGAAACACGGGGAAGTTTCCAATCATGCCGTTGCTATGCGCGTTGCTAAGGAAGAAACAACATAGGATCTCCGTACGAATAGGGTTAGAGCGATGTTTAATTGATGGTTTCTTGCCAATTAAATGCTTTAAATAATTTTTTTCGTGGTTTCAAGTTACATATAAGCCACCCATAGACATCATTTGACTAGTATCGATAGTTTTTACATGTGAAACGGGTTAAAATTCGGCAAAACATAAACTTATGTGGAATACAAGTGTTTTTTCTAGAGTTATGCACTCTTCTTATTGTTTTTTTTTTCTTTGGGGGGACGGGGGCAGGTCTGCCATTTGAGAGAATCAGGAGAGGCATTGCCCCTCTCATGCTTTTGGAAAATAACTATATTTTTATAAATTTGGCGTAATTTTTGCTGTTTTTCGGCGCAACATACATTAACTATTTGCCTTTTGCATGTACCCTTCTAGAAAATTTGAAATATCATGCTGTGGGGGGGGGGGAGAGATTTTTCTTTTAAAGTTTAGGGTGAAATTTCTTTCTTTCTTTCTTTTTTTTCGAGTAACAGGAGTAGCTTTAATTGAATTGTATGCATTCTTTTCTTTTAGAAGACGAGAGGCCATGTCAGCCTAGTCAGATACCTAGACGGGGGGGGGGGAGGATTTTTTTCCATTTGTTCCAGTAATTAATGCATATTTTAATAAAACTTCATTCCTTCGGGCTCTTTGGGTGAAAGTCAGAATTCGAATTGTCACGAGTATTTTAATTTTTTTTTTTTTTTGTATTCCGAGGCGGAAGATTTTTAATTTACTCTACTTGTTATCTTGTTATACATATTTTAATATCAATATACATAAATATATATTAAAAATTTCAGTTTGTTCAACTATTTGCAATGCATAGCTCAATTAAATTCTTTTTTTCTTCGGGAGGAGGGGATATTTCTTCTTGCTGTTCGTAATTTTAAGTAATTGCTCTTTGGGGGGCGAGGATATACATATTAGTTTTTTTTCTAGTTTCAATGGGAACTATAATAATTTCTTCAAGCTAGTTTTTATTCCTATTCGGAATAGAGCTCAATTGGAGTTTAGCTTAAATTATGTGTGGGTTAAAGAAAAACTTTTAAATTAAAATATCTTGATCAAACATGCATTAGGATAAGGAAAATGTAACCTAACATCCCCCTCCTACCCGAAAAAAAAATAATTTCAATGCAAGCAAGCATCACAATCGAGTAAAGTAAAAATTCTCCTTTCACAAACAAAAAATAACTTATACAATTTTTTTAAAAAATCCCGCCCGAAGAAAATAATTATATTGAAATTCTTACTAAGCTTTAAACAAGATTAAAAAAAATTATATCTCCCTCGTCCCGTCATTTCAAATTTTTCAACAAAGGAGGAGGGGGAGTTGCAAATCATATACAGTCAATGCATATATTGCATCGAAAGAAAAAAAAAATACGGCCAAATTTATAGAAATAGAGCAATTTTCCGAAAGCGGGGAAGGGGGAATGTCTTTCTAGACCCTCTCTAATGGCGGAGCTGTTCTCCTCCCACCAAAGAAAAAGAAATAACAATAAGAAGAGTATAACTCTAGAAAACACACTTGTATTCCACATAAGTCTATGTTTTGTCGAATTTTAACCCGATTCACATGTAAAAACTATCGATACTCGTCAAATGATGTCTACAGGTGGCTTATATGTGACTTGAAACCACTAAAAAAATTATTTAAAGCATTTAATTGGCAAGAAACCATCAATTAAACATCGCTCTAACCCTATTCGTACGGAGATCCTATGTTGTTTCTTCCTTAGCAACGGGCATAGCAACGGCATGATTGGAAACTTCCCCGAGTTTCTGGCAACCCCTGACGTCACCACTAAACGTGTCTATTAATTCGGGGATCTTCAAAATGGATATTTCGGGTGTCTGTACGTTCCTAGGCATATATCCACGTGTGGTCGGGTTGAAAAATAAACTTAACATTCATTGGGGGGGGGGGGGTGAGAAAAATGAAAATTAAGGCCGATTTTTAAGTGAAATTTTTTTCGCGAATACAATACTTCCTTTTTTGTAAAAGGAAGTAAAAAGAAAAAAAAAATTAAGATCGGCGAGTTGAAATGAAGAAAAGAATCGAAATGGCTTGACCATGCGTTGTTATCTTTTTTCTTCATCAAGGTGGTCGGATAGGATATGTATAGTGGACTAATAAGATATGTACAGAAGTGATATATATTTTTAAGCTGAACAGTGAACATATATATTTTTATAGTGTTATTTTTTTCTTCTTAATCTCGATTTTCCCGGCATGCCGGAAAGGACCAGGCAAGTGTTTTTGATAATCTGGTGGCCGGGTGGCCCCGAATTTTGCGGCATGCGGCCTAATGCGGAGTAATACGGTAATAATAATAAAGTGGCTACTAAATTCAAAGCGTCAATCGGCTACTGGCTACAAACTAAGAGTTTTAATTTTCAGATCTGTTAACGAGACAGGACCTCCCCCCCCCTAAAATATTATTAAAAAACAGAAAAAGCCCTGGAGCAGGAGAAAATTCAGAGCGGAAGCCCAGTCCTTTCACCCATCTGACAAAAAAAAATAAAAATACCTTGACGAGTGAATTCTTACAGAAAGACAAAAAATAATGTATGAAAACTGAGAAAAATGATTTGTCTGGCGATTACAAATTTTTTCAGCCTCTTAAAATTTTACAACTTTTGTCGGACTCTAATGATGCGTTTCATTTATTTTAACAATATAATTAACTTTTTCTAATAATTTCAATAAAATAGAGTTAAAACAACAAATGAGTAAAACTTATTGTAATTCAAAGATATTCTCAGAAAAGAATACTTACAAGTTGATTCAGAAACCTTCACAACTACGGTAACTTCCATCTCACATACAACAGTCAACACATCATTTGGCAACAGATCATCCGCCATTTTGAACAGACGTTCCCTTGGTAGAACCATTCCTTTATTTGCTTCCAAAAAGCAGGCACTTTTTGAGGTCCATGCAGAATCAGGAGATTTTTCTTTTTCATTCAAGAAAGAAAAGTTAGGCTCTTTGGTTGAAATATTTTGGAGAACCAGGGGTTGCGGTTGAATACTCTTCTCCCGTTCAGGTTTATCGGACCTTGAAGTATTTCTGCTTATTGATTCAACACCTGAAGACTTGGACTTGATCACATTACCAGAACATGAGTCAGCCTTTGAAATCGACTTGCCAGGCGAAAGAGAAACAGCATTCAACCAAAATCCTGATGCACTTGCTGTGCTGGCAGTTGTAGATGTGCAGTTATTTTTTGCAAGAGAACTTGGTGCTGTAGTAGTTTCAGGAAAAGAAACGGTAGATAGAGGTGAAGAAGCTGTGCAAAGAGCACCAAAACTGAAAGAAGAGCTACTTGATGTTGTACTTGTCAATGATGCATGTGTACTTGATGCATCAGTGGTAACTGCTGTTTGAACACTCTCTAAGCTGACATTTGTTGACGATTCAAATTCATTTTTACTTGAAGCGCTCGGTGTAACTGTTACGGGAAGCAGCTCGAAACAATTTTCGCCAGAGCGATTCCTCAGTCCAATTTTGTACCCCACTCCATTGGGTAAACTTTGTAAGGGGGTAATTCCAACATGTTCGAAATAAATTTCTACTTGATTTTTAAAGTACTTTCCATTGGGAAACAATTTGACGCACCAGTGGGAGTTTGAACATTTAAAAACAGAACTTCTAACAAAGTCACCTGTCTTCGCCTGCAAAGACGGAAAGTTCTCGATTTTCCAAACAAAAGAAGAACATTCTGTGGTGACACGTGAAACTTGCTCTAACTGCTTGTTCATAACTCCAGCACATAAAATACCCACAGGCGGACCAAGTCTTCTCGAAGTCAAATGAACGTAGTTTCAAACCTATAAAAATTAAGTTGTTAAACCTATAATGCTTTTATCTAACCATAAAAATAAAATAAAACACTAAACTATCTCTATGTACTATAAAAGCATTATTTTTAGGAGCCGAAGTTTTCGCGAATATTGGTGATTCTGTGAGCTGAAAATTTCGCGAGGTTTTGATAAGAACAGAACCAAAAGTTGAAAAATCGCGAAAGTAAATAAGTGAAATTTCTGCACGTGGCATTTTAAGAAACATTCTTAGATCCAAAAGTTCGGGGACAAGTTGTCCCCTAAGGACCTTACCCTGAATAGTTCTTATCATCAAAGCACATCCACCTTCTAAATAGTCACCTTAAGCGACTCTGCCCTTCCGCCAACGTTCGTATAACTTTTGAAAGCACTTCTTTTCGCAACCTCCTGTAAGGCCTCCTGCGATGCAGCTTTAATTTCATATGACGAAAGAAAGCGGCGTCCCTGCATAAGTTCATAACTGCTGTGCAGGGCCCGACTAACTAAAAATGAGGCCCTAGGCCCACAATAATTTGGAGGCCCCCTTAAGACTTTATAGCGTAATTCAGTGGCTGATTTACAAGTTTGAGGCTTGTCAGAATGCCTTTTTTGGGCTTTGTCTATCACAGAACTATGTAAATCATTTATAAAGCGAGTTTATTTATCCCGAAGCACCTCATAATTTTCACAAGGTAAATTCACAACTGGCAGAATGAATAAAAGTTTTCCATTAAGGAAGCTTTTTTTTCTTCTATTAACAAGTCATTACTTTTTCATTATAGTTGTAATGTATGCATAATTCTTTACGTAATTTGGGGCCCCTTAGGAAAATGGGGCTCCAGGCTTAGGCCTAGTTGGCCTGTGCGGTAATCAGGCCCTGCTGCTGTGAATTGGAAAAAGTCACACGCGAATGTCCAGCGAAGCCGCGACTACTATTCAGGGAACTATTTAGGGTAAGGTTTTATACAACTTGTTCCCGAACTTTTGAATCGTACTAGTTGTTGGAGAAAACTTCGTTATTGTTTTGTTTTATTTATTTTTTCTTCAGGAAGTAGTAAGTTTCTAATTGAGTAATTTTCTGCACTTATTTCTAATTTATAGTAACTGTGCAACTAATCATTTAATTTTGTAAAAGTTAAAATTTCCTTATTTTTTTTATTATTATTTGAGCTGAAAAAAAGTATTTCCCGTTTACGTCAGACTCGCGAATATCAATGTATGTTGAAACGGTATAGGGCATTGACCTACTTTGAACTTTTTAGTCCTAATATAAATTTACTTTTTTTTTTCCCCCTTTTCGTTGTTTCAACTTAGCATTGTGAATTTATACAAAAGGTTTGGGGCCATTCATTAATTACGTAAGGATGATTTTGGCAATTTTTGACCCCCCCCCCTACCCCCATGTAAGGGTACGAAAGATTTTTCAAACCCCTTCCCCCTCTTCCTACGTAAAATTCCATTTCGTTTTTCAAAATAATAAAATGACTAATCTTACAGAAATCGTTACTAAGTTCACAATTATTAAATTATTTTTTAAAACCTTTTTGTGTAAAGAAATATTTATTAAAAAGTTAAAATTTGAATTGATTGTTTTTTGGCCTTTTTTTTTTTTTTTTTGGATATGATGCGATACTAATGAAAAATAAAACATGCCGTACATAGTGAGATTCTTTTATTATATTTTATGCTATTCATTCTTTTTACAACAAGGAAAAAACAGCTAACTCTGATATGTTTTTTTTTTCTGGACGCAAATGAAATATGATACCTGCCCAGTGTTGCCAGATTGGGGGAAATTTCCCCGTTTTGGGAAAATCTGGTGCTCTCTGGGAAAATTTTGGGGAAATGGGTTTTGAGGGTAATTCTTTGGAGAATTTTTTTTTTTCTTGGGGAAAACCAGGGGGGAAAAAACCTTAAGGAAAAAAGAATTTTTTTCGTATTTAGATTCGTGTCAAGAAGTAGTAGTTACATTGTTTCTATCAAACAACGTTGACGGTAGCAACGCAATAAGTATGAGTGAATCTTCCATACGTACAGTCGTAGCCTACAAAGCTCAGTCACTTCCTAAGCCGGGTTGATGAGTGCTAATAAGCATGAAACTGCAGTCCTCGGCTGGAATGACTGAGCTGAATGACTCGGCTGGAATGACTGACTGTGTATTTCATGTATTTCTGCCTTAGCCCTGGCTATAGGGCGGTAACTTAACTGAAAATACCATGCCTTGCCTTCAATCTTCGAGTTGAACCAAACCATTATTTCGGTCACTCGTCTGGTCAGTGCTAATTCCATATTAGCTACCAGTTTGTTTGGCACTCTTGGCTTCCTTAAGAGGTTTTCCACCTCCAGCTCAGTCACTTCCTAAGTCGGGCTGATGAGTGCTAATAAGCATGAAACTGCAGTCCTCGAAACTGCAGTCCTCGGCTGGAATGACTGTATGGATAGGCTTGTAAAAAAATTAAAATTGTTGCTTTTTTTATATTTTACTTCACAATGTGAAAATATTACTTAATATATTTCCAAGACTCAGTAATTATTAATTTATACTACCTGTTTAAAAATTATGAATTATTTGTAAATTGGCATTGATATCACAACGTGCTATTTTCAGAAATTTCAAGACTAGGATAAATCTGTAATTTAGAAGAAGTAAGCAAGACGACACCGGTTTATTATTTTTGACTATCACCCTTTTCAATGTCAATGCCTCAAATGGAACGATTATTTCAGAAAGGGCATAAGTCCTATATAAACCCATTGCCCTTTCTGAAATAATCGATTCAAATAAGAACATAAAAAAAAGGGTCACATAAAGAGAATTTATCTTGTAGGAAATCAAATCTTTCAACAATAGCTTTTTAACATTTATTCTCAAGAAAGCATTTTTTAAAGTACTCGTTTCGAAGAGAGTGATTTTTGTGATAAAGTTGCATTGAAACACTAAAACAAAATGGGGGGGGGGAGAGGATCCCTCAAGTTTTTGGCGAATTTCAAAACCGATTGAAAAGAAAAGATTCTAAAGTTGCTAAAATCAAGCATTGTCGACAGGCCTTTCATTTTGCATTTTCCCCTACGATCAGTGGTGTTCCTATTGGTATAACACTCCATATATGCCGTGTACTCTCAAACATATTTTACACATATAGCATATACCCTCAAGCTTCATAAATTTTCATATAATGACATACTATGTATATGATCACATACACAAACTGTGAGTAATGGATTACTGGGAATATACCCTAAGAGCCACTGTGTTAGAGTGAAGCATATACCTCAAAATAGGGAAGAAGAAGAAGAAGATACCCTCAGAAAAATTAATGGGAACATCACAGCCTATGATACATATCCAATGTAAATTTTAACAAAAAATAATGAAACTACGCTGTTGTAAGCACATAACACCTTTCATTTATGTCCTTTGTTTTTAATTTAAATTACTTTCTACTGTTCATTTAGATAGTTTAATATAGCAAACATCCAAATAATATGCATATTGCATGGGTATTTGTCGCATTAATATTCGAATGATACGACATACAAACAAAAATCTATGCATTATCATTGAAAATAGATTTCATTACTTGCGCAGCCAGAATTCACCTTCTAACAGAAGTATTTTCCGTGTTTTTACACTACCCCACTTTGATTTTATTTAGTGTTAAAATAAGGGTTTTAGAGGTGTTTGCTTGATTTTATACGTGTTAATGAAGTGTTAAAGTTACAGGTCTGGATCTATAAATTTTGGGCCCCCTGCAACAAAATCTGTAAAGGGCCCTTCTCCAGAGCTCAGCAGTGTACATTTTCAAAGTTAATTTGCATTTAGTGCTAGTTTTTTTTTTGAGCAATCACGATTGCTTATTGTTCTCATTTGACTGTTTTTGACGTTCCTTTGATTTTTCCCACCACCACCCTCCGCACCATCACGGTCGATGGGCTCCTCACTATGCTGCACCTCTAGGGAAAGCCGTCTCCAGATTGCATCCATATCCTACACACACGCACATACATACACAACTACACACGCACACACACACACACATGCACACATACACCTACACACACATACACCTACACACACATACAAACACATATACACACACATACATACATACACCCACACATACACACACAAAAAAATACACACACACATACACACAACTACCCACACATTCATGCCTGCATACAGACACAAACACATATGCCTACACACATATACACATACCCCCCCCCCCATAGACACAAACACACATGCCTACACACACATACCCCATACACACAAACACACATACCCCCCACACACAAACCCAGCCGTAGGTGGGGTCTGGTCTTTAGGGGCCAGGCCCGTCCCTATGCCGGTCCCAAGCCCGGGTAAATGGGGAGGGTTTTACGATGGTGTAGCATCCACGTATGTAAAACGACCACTCTTTACTTGCGTGTGAGCAGATTTGTATCTGCCCAACGGCTATCGAGTGGGACAGTGAGTAGGCAATGGGCACCACCGGAGTCAGGTCCGTACCTGGGTCCACGGTGTCTAGAGTCGTAAGTGGTTTAGATCTCGTTCCCTTACGGGTAAGGGGGCCCCGGCCGAAAGGTCCGTTCTCTGGAAGCCCTAGATGGCATAGCAGAGCGGGGTTCCCTGTTTCGTACCCCCCACACACAAACACACACGCCTACATACACACACTCGTGATTGCGAAAAACATAATTTGAATTCAAGATGTCAAAATTCAAATTAATTTTTTTTCTTTTTTTTCAATTTCTTCAGCCGTTGGGTCGCTTTGAGATGCCCCCCCCCCCACACACACTGCGGGGTCTGGGTACGCAGATCCCAGGTCTGAAGCTAAAGCTATATTATATTGCAAGCTCAGTGCCAGAACTTTCTAGTGGGAGTAATCCGAAGCACTTTGCACTAGCTCGCAACTTCTAAAGGCAATTTCACTACATGATTTCTTTCTTTTTTTTTTTTTTTTTTTATTGCTATTAAAACTGGGGGGAAAAAACGAGAAAGAAAATGGGTAGCAGCAGTTTCAAGGTGCGTCCCGCCTCAGCCTCCGATAAATCTCTCAGAGGACCCTGGCACACTGGTAAGTTTTCAACACAGAAGCCCACCCCATTTTCCAGGGATTGGGGGGCAAAAGACATACAATGTTTATTTTTCCAAAAGCTATGCCCAGTACATAAGTTAATTAACTCTTCAAAACAAGTCCCCTCCCCGATACCCCTAAATGATAACCCTGCTCACAAATACAAATGTGACTACCAGTAACAGGCTTTGGCCCCAGCTACGCTGGTTCTAG
The DNA here is from genome assembly GCF_026930045.1 of Uloborus diversus. Classification (NCBI taxonomy): domain Eukaryota; kingdom Metazoa; phylum Arthropoda; class Arachnida; order Araneae; family Uloboridae; genus Uloborus; species Uloborus diversus. The sequence goes on from NC_072739.1 coordinate 156,085,003, forward strand.
TCAATTTATTAGTCCCCAATGAAGATCAATGCTATCCACCCCCGGTAAGCTGTTCCTACAGTTAATCCACCACTGTTTGCAGATTTTAATTGAGTTTAAGAAGATTGATTATTGTAGAACCACCTGCAAAGTGGAAGAGTAACGAACAAATTTACAAATCTTATACAGTATGATGAAAATTTAAAAAGAATTCAATTTAAAATCAAATGGGCGCTTACCGTTCTAAATAAATAACTGGTTTGTCGTATAGTATGGAAGAATTTCAAAAATTATTTTTGAAGATCCTGACGAAAACTACAACTCCCTTCACAAAGAAATCTTTTCTCTTATGATAACAACAAAATCTTGCGTTTAGCATTTTAGTTTGTATTTTTTTTGTTACATAGACCCTCAGAGATCCACATCTCTGAGGTGGTGCCATCTATTAACGAAAGACGGTAAAAAAAACTAAATTGTTCCTTTTTTTTTAAATCCTGGTTGTTTTTACCAGATTTCTCAACAATTTTTGCCTTACTGCCTTTTTTATGTAATGCGTGTATTCTTTCTAATTCAATTTTTGCAGCTTGTTTTGTTTATCATGCATAGGAAATCCATGAAAATATCAAAACAGATCAGCTGTCAGGCACGTAGCTAGAACTTTGTTAAGGGGAGTCCAGGGTTGCACGAACTTCAAAAGAGGAGGCACGCAAAAGCAAAATTAGTAGCTCATCATATTTACGTTACAAAAATAAATCCAATTAAAACTAATTATTAAAATATGATAATTAAGTAAAATTAATTAAATAATTGAAATTGATAGAGCAATTAGTTAAAATTAGTTAACAAAAATTTTATATTAAGTGGCAAAGAAATTATTGTCAGTTTATAAAATTAACATTAAACTAAAAGCTATCCCATATTAAGTTTCCAAACATAGATAGAAAAATTCCATCACATAAGCTCAGGCGCGGATCCAGGATTCGGCTCAGGAGGGGGCACTTTTTTTGTTCCAATTTCGGCGCCCCTACACACCTGGCGCCCCCCTCCCCTCACCAAATAAATTCATAAAGAGGAAAAATCACATTTTTGTTTGTTACCCACATCATCTTTACTTTTGAACATTCAACTATTCTAGGGAAAAAAATATTTCGTAAAAATGCATTGTTACTGGAAGCGAAAAATAATTTAAATAAACTAATGTAGGACATAACGGGATTTTATAGTGGAGTTCCCAGAACGGGTGACACCTAGGATATTAATCTGTGGTGCCCCCCCCCCCTCCTCACTCGCCCCAGCAGAAAAAAAAAAACCTTAGAACAAGGACAAGGTATTGTGATTTGTTATTGCAATAAAAGTAATTGATACGCATAACGTTTTCAGTGGAAACAATTGTTTTAGTACAGCCTTAAATAACAAAATGCAAAAATGCAAGCACGGATGCAAGGGAGAGGCGATGGGGGTGATAATTTGAGGGATTGTCCACCTGCCATAAAAGCAATTTCAGTCGATCTTCGAGGAAATTAGCGGAAGGAGGATGGGGATTCTTCAAACATAATTCAAAATTGTAGTCTGAAAAACGCGATTGCATTCCATCTGAAGTTCCAAGAAGAGCAAGTGCACAACTTGAAAATAGTTTTTTCTTTTTCGTTTAAAAGGGGGGGGGGGGCACTTAAAAAATTCCCCTAAGACAGATAGTATATATGTAATATATAACACACATAAAAAAACTAACAGGACCGTTGGGAAGTCAAAACTAGGAGATGATCTTTGGTAATGTTAAAGGAAGTAAATGTTCGGAGCCCTCCCCAGATTTTTTTTTTTTTTTTTGAAATTTATGGCTTAAAAACGTGATAGGGGCCGTGGTAGCCCGATCGGTAGAGTGTCGGATTCGGGGTCCGAGGGTCCTGAGTTCGAACCTCGATGGTCGAAGACCCACCGTCGTCATTAAAGGGGACTGGGCGACGTTAAATATGCTCGTGGTCTCAATGTCCTCCAAATAAAACGATACCTCTGGGGGTGCTAGCACCAGGTAGCTATTAGCTCCTGGACTAGTTCTAAATTCTCAATAACTGTTCGATCCGGTGATGGTGCTGCCATCTATCGGTATATAAAAATAATGGAGACAAGGCACTTAGTATGCAGTCCTCGACGTAAATACTATTGTAGTCGTGACTCTGAATAGGAATAGGAAAAACGTGATTATAGACTGCACTTGTGAATGTTAAAGAAAGAACTATGCTTTAAGGAATGTTACCGATGCAAATAGGCTAGCATCAAACGGTAAAAAACTCCTAGAATGCCAAGAATTATTGAACTACTAGAATACCCCGATTTTTTGAGTTGATTGATCACTTCCAGCCAATGTTTCAAAATTGAAGCTCCAAAAACGAAATTTTTGACAATCTGAAGGTATTAAGGAGAGGGGAGTTCCAGGGGGGACTCTTATCTGGATGTTTTTCGAAATTGATGTCCTTAAAACAAAGGTTTTTAGACTTTCTTCAATGATGTTAGAGAGAAAAATTTAGAGGTTCATCCCCTTAAAACTAGCAAAATTGTAGCTTATAAAACACAATTTTTGTTATTCTTTATTGATATTAGAGGGACGGATTTCAAAGGTCACTCCCCAGGAATTTTTCAAAATTGAACTCTTAAAAATGCGGTTGTAGACTATATTTGATAAGGTTAAGGGCCTGGTAATTTTTCGAAATTGAAGATTCAAAATCGCTACTTGGACGATCTTCGGTGTTGTTAGATAGCGGGGTGTTCGGAGGCTCTTCTTCCTGAATAATCTCTACAAAATTAAAGACCAGGAAACAAAATTTGAGACTATCTGTAATAATTTTCGATGGGGGGGGGGGGTAGCTTCACGCACAACATTCTTATTTTCAGAAGGGAGATGAAACAAATTAGCTGACCAAGAATCTGCAACTGTTAAAAGTTTTTAATTTAAAGATTTCTTTTTTAAATAATTAAGGTTTTTTCCTAACATTTCTTTTCCTTGATAAAATAACTTTTCTTTCCCTAAGACATGTTCCGTTCTTCCTTCGGTAAGAAAGAATACTTCTTAAGGAAAAAATAAATCAACTCGGCATTCTGGGGTATGTACGGGTATGTGGACCCCTCCTCTGGTTGCACCACATAAGAAGAATGTAAAGACTGCACTAGCGCAGCCAGAAATACCTTCTGGAGGAGGTTTTTCGATGAAAAATATTTCCTGGAGGGACTTTTTTTTTTAATCAAAAATACCCTCGGGAGGAAGTTTTTTGATGAAGTGGATTTTTTGATCAAAATACCTTTAAAAGGTGTTTTTTTTTTTGCTCAAAACAGCCCTTTCATGTGCATAAACTCTGTACTAGAATTGGCATTTATGTTAAAACCAATGGCTCTGAGGGGTGATTTCACCTCCAAACCCCTACTTCTAGATATTTTTGAAAACTTAAGTCATAAAAACGCAATTGTAAACTATCTTTTGTAATGTTGAAGGAAAGAATGAAGGTTTATGTGTATTTTTTTGAAAAAGTTTTATGAACGCAATTTCAGACGATCTTCGATGATGCTTCGCAAAGAGAGGTTAGGAGGCTGAGGCTCTCCATTGGAAATTTTGTAGAAAATAAAATTCTAAAGATGTAATTGTAGTATCTCTTTGATGACGTTAGGCGTTAGTGGAAGGGTTTGGATTTGGAACTTACTCCCGAACATTTTTCGAAATTGAAGTTTCGAAAACGCAATTTTTGACGATCTTCGGCAGAGAGGGGAGAGGTTCGCCCCTTTCGTCGGACATTTTTGAAAACTAAAATCATAAATGAAAAACACGATCGCAAGCCAGCTTTAACGGTAAACAAAGAAATGAAATTCTGAAGTCTCTCCTGGAAATTTTTAGAAATTGAAGTCAATAATGGAATTTTTGACTCTCTTGGATGGTGTTGGGAGGATAAAGGCTTCCTCGCAGTTTTTTTTTTTTTACTGAATGTTAAAAAACGCAATTTTAGATGATCTTCGATAATAATCGGGAAAGGGGATGGGGGGTCAGAGTTCTCAAGCGGAAATGTTTCAGAATTGAATACCTAAACCTGTGTTATTAACATGTGTAACCAGGATACGTAGTAAAGGTTGAATGATTAAAATCAATCGCTCCTCACTTGAAAAAATTCTGTATCCGCTGTTGAGAACGGGTAATTCTCATGATATTGCGCCCCTAAGCAGACGCGTCCCTCTCCGCAATAGTTGAGGAACGGTTAATGAAGTAAAAAAAAAAAAAATTAAAATGTCTTTCGTTTGCACCCAGTTCCAAAACTTCCCTAAATTTAGAGGGACACTCATAAAATGCAGATATTGCGCCTCTAGGGGGTGCGGGCGCTCCACACATTGAGAATCGGTAAATGAACCAAATAAATTTTCCAAATGTCTCTCTTTCGTACCCAATTCCGAAACTTTCCCAGTAGATGTATAGGGAGATATACCGTATCTCACGGTGAGCAAGATCCACACATTAAGGAGTAAACTCCCAGCTGGGTTGACGCCCAGCACGGGGACCTTCCCCGGCGCAATAAGCATCAAGCGCGTCCGTAGCATGATACGACTATCGACCGCCACACCCAGCCAGCGGGCCCCCCGCGCGGTGGAACCTAAGGCCTACGGCTAAGAGGTGGGGTGTGTGCGGAGAAAAGTAGATGTATAGGGAAACTCATAAGTTGCAGATATTGCGCCACCCAGGGGGCGCTGAGAACCGGTGAAAGAACCAAATAAATTTTCCAAATGTCTTTCTTTCTTTTGTACCAAATTCCAAAACTTTCCCCCTAAATGTAGAGCCAAAATTTATAAGTTGCGAATAGTGCGCCCCCTAGAGGGGCGCGGAAGCGGCTCGCTTCCCGCAGGTTGAGAACCGATGAATGAGACGCATAAATTTTCCAAGTATCTCTCTTTCTTTTGTACTTGATTCCAAAACTTCCTCTCTAAATTTCAAAGGAAAACTCATTAGTTACAGATATTGCACCCCCTAGGGGAACGCGCCCCGCTCCCCACAGATTGAGAACTGGTGAATGAACCAAATAACTTTTCTGAATGTCTTCTTTCTGTACCCAATTTCAAAACTTTCCCCCTAAATTTGGAGGGAAACTTTTTAACTGGCGGATATTGTCCCCCTTCCCCTAGAGAGGCACGGAAGCGCCCCACTTCACACAGAATGAGAACTGGTGAATGAGACAAATAAAATTTCCAACTATCTTTCGTTCTTTCTTTTTGGTATTTAAATATTCGTCCGGGGACGCCTTCGGCGCCCCCTTCCTACTGGCGCCCTTGATTTTCCCAGGGAGGGGCAGTTGCCCCCATTGCCCCCCCCCCCCTTTGAATCCGCTCCTGCATAAGCTTCCTCTGTTCTGATCTTTGAAAATGAGTGATATAATTCCTATTAATAAAAAGTCCACAATAAAAGAAAATCGGGAAAACGAAAACTGTTCTAGAGATTATTTGGAAAATGCAGGTGATAATTTAATAAAATATTAAAACTTTGTAATATATTTCAACAAAATATGTACAAAGTCATTTTATTTGAAAAAATAAAGAAATCTATATCTATCGAGTCGAATGTATAACTGTATGAATGCTATGTAACGTAATATTCCACCACCTTGTTCGATTTGAACAAGATTTCTGGCAAAATTCAACCACCCTCTCGACGAAATATTAGCAAGGTTTCCTTTTAAAAACTTCAACTAGTTTTTTATTTACTTACGTTTATAACACATTCTCTTGATATAATACGAAATTGAATGAAATTTCTAATTTTATCCGTTTTGTAATTATCATTTATAACCATCATTTAAAAGCTTGAACGAGCTATTAGCGCTTTGAGGGACGGAGATTTCCTTTGCTGCAATCATTTTTAAAAAAAAGGAGTATTGCCGTTTTTTTTTTTTTATTACTATTATTATTATTCTTATTTTTTTTTTCTGCAACGAATTGGTAAAATAAGCTGGTAAAATAAGCTATCTTAGGATCCTTAATGGTATTTTTTTTCTTTGTAATGGGGCTTCGTTGGAGGCTTTAGTCTTTTCGGACCACCGATATGGCATCTTTATGTGCTACCATACAGCGCGGATGGTGACGGGCACAGGAAATTTGGACGCCGAGTTTCCACCAGATGGAGACACTTGAGCTCTCTGCGATGCAAAACTGCACTAGGGGTTTAATTTTGTCAAGCCAAACGAACGAATACCTGAGAGATCTATCTTTTACCTGGCGAGTAATGGAATGTATAATGATTTTGGAAAAAATGTTGCTTTTTATAAATGTTTTTTTATAAGGTCATGAATGATTTGAACATTAATGGCAATTTTCCTCATATGTTTTCAATTGGATGCTTCATTTAAAAGATCAAGAGGAGTCATATTGCATATACCTATCTCACTACCAAACACGAGTTCTGTTTATTCTGCTGATAAAAAACAACTTCTATACAAATCAGTCTTTTTCAAATTAAAAAAACAATTGTAAACAACTACAGGGAAAATGACAATATGCTCTGTTACGAATTATCGTGACAATATTTGATTATAACCTGGTAACTTTACTGTCTTTATTAGCAGTAAGCAAGTGTCAGACTCTAAAATTTCATAATTTGTAGTCAAACGTCAAATTTTGATCATTAAGGTAATCTTCGTCCCGTTTACGATAATACAGCAGCATCAAATTAAATACATTTTCAGCAATATGTATGCATAAAGCTAGCCAATTTTTGGAAACAAAACTTTATAGGTTTCTTATAGACTCAGTTTGCAAATTGTTTGCTCCTCAGTCATCTGATGTTCCAAAGTCGAAAGACAATTTTTTGTAAAAACTCTTAGAATAATTTGGTTAAAAATCCAGTAATGATTTAAATCAATCTTCCAAAATTAATATAACAATAATAACAATTCTTTTTTTTTTTTTTTTCAAATTTGTATAACTTCCATTCTAGGAGCAATTTTGTAATCATCCTGTGTATTCTCGAAAGCATATCATATTGTTACAAATTCTGTAAATAGTAATTATTTTTGTGATTAATTTGTCATAATCTAGCTAAATTTGGAGTTTATTAAATTATCTTTCATCTAGAATTATTGTAGTAAGGTAACCTGTAAATAGTTTCTTGTAATGAATAAACAGCCCCCGTACATTCGGCTGAAGTATACGTTCCCCCTATTTTTCGTTGATAAGGTTTGTGAATGAATAAAAAGAAAAGAGAAGAAACGTCCGGAATCTTGTGGAATATTTGAAAGGTCTCATAGACATGGGAACCGCCCATGTCTATTAGAGGTCTCTTTCGATGTCTATGCCGTGCAGCATGATAAAAAGTCAGTCTCGATTGAGAAGGTGTACTGAGAGTGTATCAGCTTTGTTTATTGCCAGGCATTTCGCTGTGTTTTTGCGTATTTGGATGTAAATACGTGTGTAACCGTTGAGTTTATGGTGTTGATCGATATTTGCTTAATTACTGATGATTAATTTAGCAGTTGTTAACGATCTTTCCTGTACATAGTGTAAATAAATCTCCTGTGTTTTCTCAAGAACTGTGTCGTCATTTCAAGAAAGTAGGAAGTCGCACCGGATCCGCAACAATATTTTATAACGTAAGAATTAATTTTTTTTTTCTTTTTTTTATGTGATGTTAGTATAACATATTCTATTGCAAGAAATAGCAAATAATTTTAACTTGAAGAAATTAAGAGTTAAAAAAAAATCTAATAAAAAAGTGAAAAACACAAGAAAATTTACCTCGCATTCTCATTTTTTTAATTATTTGCTTGTAACGCAGTAAATAGCAGAAATTTTCACCTAGTAATTTATAGTTAAATGCACATGTCCGTTTTTTGTTACGTTTAATGCTACCTTCGCAATTTACTAATGATGGATGCATAGATGCTTATTAAATAATTCCTCAGTACCATGGGCGTCGTTGGCTCTTCGTTATGGGGGGGGGACGATTAATGCAATGCTGAACAATCACCAAGGGGTTATACCCCCCCCCCCCCCATTTTTTTGGAAACGGGAACTTGTTCGATGAATCACTGAATCCCCTAACAAAATTGCGCCTTAAAGCCCTTGATTTTGAAAGTTTTAAACAGGAGATCACCAAAAGGATGGTGAAAAAGGTCTCCTTGATGAAAATGGAGAAGAAAGGAAAGCTTTTTTTTCTTCATTTTCATCAAACATTGCTTAATTGGGACTCAAATTTCAGAAAAAACTTCTGAGAGTAGTCCCCAATTCCCTATCGTTACCAAAATTAATCTAAACTTATCTTGAGTTTAAAAAATAATTCGGTAGGCAGGAAACCTTCACCTCTTCCCCCTTTCCCTTCATTTTATGCAAAATTGTCCAAATTTACGATTTTAGACGTCAGCTTTGAAGATTCTTCCGGGGACCGTGGGTGGTTTATCTGACCTCCAACGTCCCTCTCCCCCTCCCCTCCAAAAAAAAACCTCATCTCCGTACCAAAACTGCTCTTTTAAACTTCAATTTCGAAAAATTTCCAAGAAGAGCTCCCCCGTTCCCTGCGATTCCGTTCCACTTCTGACAATCGAAAGACGTCTGGTTCTTTTTTAGAAATGAAAAATTTTGGTGCATTTTCCTTTTCCGCCTAAGCTACAAATTGCGCCCATGGGCGGTTCGTGCGGGGGGAGGGGGCTGCAACCACCCGCTCATTTCCAACGGTGAAGGGACTTGCCCCCTCACTTTTCTAAGTTGTACAATAATGATCGATAGAAAAATGATTTTTTACCGGATGAGTTGATTTATTCCACGAAAATAAAAACTAAAAATTCCAACTAAATATACTTGTCTCATGTTATTTCACGACAATCGAATTTTGAATTGGAAGAGGGAAGTCTATTGTGGCCATTTGGACAGGTTTTGGAGGACATATTCCACATTTTTTGGAGGTCATTTTATCAGTCATGTTAAAACCCCATAATATCGTCGAACACAAAAAAAGGAAGAAAAAATCAGCATCAGGGCCGCCGTTTCCTAACCCCCACACTTCTTATGACCAATGTTGCCAGATGGTCAAATCCAGATTTCCCCAATTCCCTCCCAACTTTTCCCAAAAAAGCGATGTTTTCTATCAAAATTCCCCAAATACAAAAATTATTTTTCCACTAATATTTTTATAAAATGAATCGACTTTCTCTGATATTTTTGTCTCTTGAAATTTTTTTTTCCCCAAATAGCCAAATTTTCTTATAAAATTCCCCAACTTTTTGTTTCTTCCCATTTTCGCTTTTTTTTTGACTTTATCTTTTTTTTTTTTACCTTTTTTACTAATAATAAACCTGAAAGTCTCTCTCTCCGGATCTCTCTCTCTCTCTCTCTCTGTCAGGATCTCTGTGACGCGCATAGCACCTAGACAGTTCAACTGATTTTCATGAAATTTGGCAAAGAATCAGTTTGTAGCATGGAGGTGTGCACCTTTAAGCGATTTTTCAAAAATTCGATTTTGTTCTTTTTCTATTCCAATTTTAAGAACATTTTCTCGAGCAAAATTACCACAAGATGGACGACTAAACTACCAAGTTATCATAATGTGGAACCGTAACGTGGGCAAGCCAATTGGCGAGAAATTCATCATGCATTATTTGTAAATATACAGGGGAACCAAAATACCTTTTAATTTTCTACTACGGGCAAAGCCGTGTGGGTGCCACTTGTCATAAATACAAGCGCCTGTCCGAGAGATAAGAAATAGCCAAATTTTTTTTTCTACTCGCATTTACTCCTCTGCTTCTTTTAAACTATGGTTTTTGTATATATTTATCCAAGTGTTACGTGAAAACGCTTTCTAAACTGATGATACCATCACCCTAATAAATAATACAGGCGTTGTAATGATTGATCAGTCAAAAATAATCAGTAATATTAAGCTACTTTTCAACGAGACATTTATTTCCACCATTAAAACTTTGCATTTCAAGCGAACTCGACCATATTTTTTTTGAATTACTCTCACAACCAACGTTGCCAAACGTAAAACACTAAAAATAGAAAAATAAAGAAAATAAATGAAATAGACATTTCATGCGTGACGTAACATTCTCCCACCTTGAGTTAGGAGCAACTCAACATATAAAACCATTAAATTGTTATTAACTTTAAAGTTCTTAATGTATGTCTATAAGTCCAATTTTTGAAGTTTTCGAACAACTCTACCACTTCTTGTAGCGTAAGTCTTCGATTCACAGTCCTTGACTTCCCTCTCAGGAACTAAGGTTGAACTTTTGATTCCTGCTGATCGTGATGGTTTATCTGCAGCAGCAATCTCGTCAACAGGCAAGTCATCTATTGACGGTATTTCCAACGGAAATATTCGTTGAATGGGTCTAAGAAATGTTGAACGTTCGGTTTTCACCCTTACAAGTCGAGATTTGTTGTCTTTGCCAGGGATAATTTCGGTAATTTTTCCTAAAGGCCAATCAACACGTTTAGCATTATCGCTTCCGATCAGTACTATTTCCCCGATTCGAAGGGAACGTAGATTTTTGATTTTAGGTTTCTGTACAAGCTGTCCGAGATATTCTGATCTGAATCTTTTCTTTAGATCATTTAAAATTCTTTGTCTGTACTTCACTCTTCTACTCAGTGATTTCTGGTCTAAAACTTCTATATCTGGTAAACTAGTCTCTTTAATGTCATGCAAAAACATTGCTGGGGATAGAGGTCTTAAACTATCACCTTCAGAAACATAAGTCATTGGTCGCGCGTTAACGATCCTTTCACAGTCGGTTAATATTGTTGACATTTCTTCATATGTCAAATATGCTTTTCCTAAGACTCTCTTTAAAAGATCTTTAACAATTCTAATGAGCCTCTCCCACCAACCGCCCCACCATGGGGCAGCAGGGGGATTAAACTTCCATACAATAGTCTGCACGGCTCCAGACTTTAGGACTTGGTTCCAATCAATAAGCTTTAGTGCATTAGCCGCACCGACGAAATTTGGGCCGTTGTCGCAATATACCACAGACACTCTACCACGTCGAGACATAAATCTCTTAAAGGCCATCAGAAAACTCTCAGTAGATGCAAAATTCACCAATTCTAAATGCACCGCTCTATAGACTGCGCATGTAAATATTATTATCCAGATTTTCTGCTTTTCTTTTATAAAAACTGGACCTGCCATGTCTATTCCCGTGATCTGAAAAACGGCTGCATCTTTTGTTCTATCGGCTGGAAGAGGTGTCGGGTCTGACTGAAGACACTTTGCCTTGTGTCTTAAACAAGTAACGCATTTCGATAAAATTTTCCTAATAGTTTTCCTACCATTTAGGACCCAATATTTCTCTCTCAATATATTCAAAAGAACCTGTGTACCAGCATGACAGTTGCTTTTGTGTTCATACAAAATAAGTCTTTTTGTGACTTCGTGTTCTGATGGAAGTAGTACTGGCATAAGAAAATCGTCTGTGTCATCTCGGTACAAAATCCTTGTTCTAACACGTATGACACCTTTACTATCTTTAAATGTTTCGAGATTGCGTATCTTTCTATCTTCTTCACAAAATGATTCTTCTTGTACTACTTTTACAATTCTCGTTTCAGCTTCGATAAATTCGTGAGAATTCAACTCTCCACACAATCTTAAATTTTGTTTAACTGAACAATTATGTTTGAAGCGAAGAATCCATGCCACTAAACGAACTATCTGTTTATAGTCTGAAAAGTAGCGATGCATCCAATCTGATTTGTTCATTATTTTTGCGGTAGTTAACAAAACTGGACATTTTTTCTTCTCTTTAATAACTTGCTCTTCGTCAATAAGCAGAAAATTTACAAGGGAACATGGCCAATTTTCAATCGGATCTTTCATCCAATGTGGCCCCTCCCACCATCTGCCTTTTAAAAAGGAACTCGCATTGCAACCTCTTGAAGGTAAATCGCAGGATTGTCTTCGCTTGGTACATATCCCCAACATGTCGTGGAAGTTAATTTTCTAATTTCATCAATTCTATTTTTGACAAAGATGGACCAATTTTCCTCTTTGCTTATCCACGTGAGTACCGTTGTCGAATCACTCCAGTAATTCACTTTAATACTTGTGCAACCCAATGAATCAATGATGTGTTTTGTTAATCGCGCTCCAATCAGAGCCGCTAAAAGTTCTAATCTAGGAATGGTCGCACCTTTCGTCGGAGCTAAGCGAGATTTTGAAGCTAAGATATAAACGTCTACATTATCTTCTATTTGCACTCTTAAGAAGACAACAGTTGCATATGCATCTTTACTTGCATCACAAAACGTATGCAGAGAACATGAATGAGTGTCAGTTAAAGGAAATTTTATCCACCTAGGAAAACTAATTGAATTGAGATCTTTTAGGCAATCAAACCAGGTTAGAAATTTCTTTCTCAAATCCTCTGCTATTTCCTCATCCCAGTTTAAACCTTGTTGCCATGCTTCTCGCAACAAGAGCTTTGGGCAAAGTGTCACGGGTGTAACAAACCCCATCGGATCAAATATTTTATGTGCTGTCGACAGTAAAGCTCGTTTCGAAATTTTCTCTAAGTTAACTTCATCAAACCATGTCATGTTAACTCTAAGAACATCAGACGAGCTATCCCATTTCATACCTAGAACATTAGAGTCATCTGCTGTTTCATCTTCTTTGCCATATGACGAATTTTCCCAGCACCGAAGTTCAAAGCCACCTCGAAGCATCAACTCATTGGCTCCATCAACAAACAGTTTCACTTCTTCTTCACTATCTATACTGGTGACGAGATTATCCACATAAAATCCTTTTGTAAGAATAGATGCCACAACACAGGGCAGGATTCAGCATAGCTTTGTATGTGAAAGTTCAGAACGGCTTCAAGAAGAAAAGGACTGCTTTTCACTCCAAACACTAATCTTTTGTGGCGAAACATTCTATACTCTTTACAATCTTCATTTTTCCACCACAAGAAACGCAAGTAGTTTCTGTCATCTTTGCACACACCGATTTGGAGGAAGGCTTTCTTTATATCAGCTACTATTCCAATTTTCTTCATGCGAAATCTCATTAATATATCTGGGATGTTTTCGATTAAGTTTGGACCACAATGTAAAACATTGATTTAATGAGGGCTGGTTGGCCATCCGAGCAGATGCCGTCAAAAACTGGCCGAATAGGAGTTGTGGCACTTTCTTTAAACACCGGTCTATGAGGTAAATAGTTTCCGAACGAACTAATTTCTGTTTCCGGAACATCTTCTATCATGCCGTCTTCCAACCATTGATGGAAAATATCTTCATATGCATCATAATGATTGCTGAATAGAAGTTTTTCAGTTACTTTATTTAATCGCCTTTTTGCCAGATCTATGTTGTCAGGTAAAGGTGCACAACTTTCTAACCAAGGGAGACTAATTTCATAACGATTGTCAGTGAAATTTAACAGTTTCAAGAAAGTGATTTTTAGCAATAGCTTCTTGCTCAGATTTTGAGAGTCTTTCAATTTGGATCTTTAATGCCAATCAAAATCCAATTTCCATAAGTCTGAAATATCAGCTTCTTTAATAAAAAGTGATGTAACCAACATCGCTGTGTTGGTATTTCGTTCTATTTCGGGTGACTTCCCAAGTAATGTCCATCCTAAAAAAGGTTCTATGGCTACTAGGCCACACGGTAAAACTTCATGTTTTCCCAGTTACGAGTTTCCCATATACATCGGCGCCAATTAGTACATGAATTGCTTTAGGATTCTCATCAACATCGGTAAGAGAAACATGTAACTTCTTTAGTCTCATTCAGCCAAGGTCCATTTTTGACTGGACTTAAATTACTACATATCATGTCTTGATCTAAAGCTTCAAAATTACAAGTAAATGTATCATCCAATTTTCTTTAGCCTTATTCTGTAACAATTTTGCTGTCGTTGTTCAGTTTCGATACCGCCAAATAAAGAGTGAATTACAACTTCATCACGAATTTTTTCATAATTTAATTTCGCCGCCAAATCCTTCAAAATATACGAATGCTGCGATGCAGTATCTAAAATAGCATTCACTTCTATCTCTTTATGGCCGGAAGTGGAGACCAAATTTTCTGAATTCTAGCTTAGGTAATTTGAATTTCCGCTTATTCTTATTTTCAGAAAATGTATCACTGCTTTCATTTACTAATAAAGGCACATTAATAATTGACATACCTTTCGTGTGAATATCAACAAAATTTGAATCGTATTCTTCTACAGCTTGCATTTCTTCTTCTAAATCTGCGTCTTCAACGTTTAAGAAGCAGCGTTAAAATCTTTTCGTTAATGTCTTTTAACTCAGCACATTTGTTTTCTAATAATGTCAAAGCCACTTGAACTTCATGTTTATCTGCCTCGGCAGATTCCAGCTGAATTTTTATTCTTGAAACAATTCTCGTGAAAGAAGACCGAATAGCTTTGCGAAGCTTCTTTAAATTATTCAGCTCCATTCCAATATGCTGAATTCAAAATATCAATCCAGAACAACAATCCTGTCGCGGACACCAGATGTTACGTGAAAACGCTTTCTAAACTGATGATACCATCACCCTAATAAATAATACAGGCGTTGTAATGATTGATCAGTCAAAAATAATCAGTAATATTAAGCTACTTTTCAACGAGACATTTATTTCCACCATTAAAACTTTGCATTTCAAGCGAACTCGACCATATTTTTTTTGAATTACTCTCACAACCAACGTTGCCAAACGTAAAACACTAAAAATAGAAAAATAAAGAAAATAAATGAAATAGACATTTCATGCGTGACGTAACACCAAGAACATTCTTCGTATACTTATTTTTTGCCTGTTTCACGTATCAACTAGTAACTCAAGCAAAACTATTAATGCAAATTTCGTAGCATAATATTCCGCATAATACGAAATGCGAATTCCATAAAGTTGAGCAAAGCTAAACCAACGCTGTTTGAATGTAACTACTAGATGTCAAGACGCAAGTTTAATCACAATTTTTTCCCCCCAGGTTTTCCCCAAGAAAAATTTTTTTTCCCCAAAGAATTCCCCTCAAAATCCATTTCCCCAAAATTTCCCCAGAGAGCACCAGATTTCCCCAAAATGGGGAAATTTCCCCCAATCTGGCAACACTGCTTATGACCTCCGAATTTTCTCGTGCACCAACCGCATGTTATTGGGCATAAAAATTCGCAGAGCTAGGACTTTTATGTTCTTAAATTTTACACTTATTTTTGTGGCCATTTTTTTTGCTCATTCTATCATTTTAGTGACTAAAAGTAGTAGTACTTTGATTGAAGGAAACAATCCCATTAATTTAAGCAGGACTTTTGAAATGAGCTTAGTCCGCGCGCAGTCGCTGTGTCAAATTCTTGATATCCGTGATTTAACGTCGGAAAAACATTTCAGGTCTAAAAAATTACGTAACGTAAATATATTTGGAGTGCTTTTTTTTTCTTTTTCTTTTCATATCACCAAATAGTCGCCAAACTCGAGGATACGGCACACGTCCTTTTTTTCCTTCTCTGTTCATAAGGGTCATTTGTTCGCGGTCGGACTCACTATACCAACACCACACTAGAGGCAGTGTGTGTGTAAATATACTTGGAGTGCTTTTTTTCTTTTTATTTTCATATCACCAAATAGTTGCCAACTCGAAGATACGGCACACGTCCTTTTTTTCCTTCTCTGCCTATTTTAAGGAATAGACTAATTTTCTCAAATGATGGGCAAGGGTCATTTGTTCGCAGTCGGACTCACTATACCAACACCACACTAGAGGCAGTGTGTGTGTAAATATACTTGGAGTGCTTTTTTTCTTTTTCTTTTCATATCACCAAATATTTGCGAAACTCGAAGAAACGGTTGAGAGGTTGAAAAGCGATAGCTTTGTGCAAGGTAAATTAGATAAAAATGGAACAACGTTTAAAAGCACAAAAAGGATAAAAAGTTTTTAAAAACGCAGACATGTTTCGGAGGCAATAGCCTCCTTCCTCAGTGCGAAATGAACAAATGGATGAATCAAGGTCAAGGGAGAGTTTAAATGCGTAACCGGAAAGACATTGACCAATCAGCTATCAGCGAGTGCTGAGGCAAAATATGGCGTATTCTAACATGTAAGATTGAATAAGATTGGAGAAAAATGCGGAACAGCAAAAGACTCATTGCAAAGATTATTTAAGTTTTTATGAATGTAAAAGGATTCCAGAAAATCTAATTCACCTACTGTTGTAGGTCTGCAAATGATCTTGGCTTCTGAAGAAGATACGGCACACCAGTGTTGCCAGATTGGGGGAAATTTCCCCATTTTGGGGAAATCTGGTGCTCTCTGGGGAAATTTTGGGGAAATGAGTTTTGAGGGGAATTCTGTAGGGCCCACACTACGGTTCCATGTTATGATAGCTTGGTAATTTACTCGTCCATCTTATGATGATTTTGCTCGGGAAAATGTTCTTAAAATTGGAATAGAAAAAGAACAAAATCGATTTTTCGGAAAATCGCTTCTAGGTGCACACCTTCATGCTACAAACTAACTTTGTGCCAAATTTCATAAAAATCGGCCGAACGGTCTAGGCGCTATGCGCGTCAGAAAGATCCTGACAGACAGAGAGATATCCAGAGAGAATTTAGCTTTATTATTAGTAAAGATAAAGAAAGATAAAAATAAAGAAGACAAAAAAAAAAGAAAAAAAAAAAGAAAATGGGAAGAAAAAAAGTTGGGGAATTTTATCAGAAAATTTGGCTATTTGGGGAGAAAAAAAAATTTTCAAGAGACAAAAATATTGAAGGAAATCGAGTCATTTCATGAAAATATTAGAAGGAAAAAAATTTTGAATTTGGGGAATTTTGATAGAAAACATCGCTTTTTGGGGAAAAGTTGGAAGGGAATTGGGGAAATCTGGATTTGACCATCTGGCAACACTGCGGTATACGTCCTTTTTTTCCTTCTCTGCCTATTGTAAGGAATAGACTAATTTTCTCAAATGATGGGCAAGGGTCATTTGTTCGCAGTCGGACTCACTATACCAACACCACACTAGAGGCAGTGTGTCTCTAGTGTGGTGTTAACTACACTGTTTCTAGTGAAGTGTTAGGTTATATGTTATTATATTACCAGCTTCAGTACATTAGAAAAAACGCAGTTAATTTAAAAGACAATTATTAAATCTTTAAAACTGGCATCAAAATAAAAGCGCGAAATGAAAAAAAGTTTCAGACATTTGTTTTTGTTCGATTTAATTTATCTTGTTCAGTGAAATTTTGTACATTTCAAAATTTTGATCAAGTTCTCTTTTTAAAATTTAATTGAAATTAATAGTTTTAGCTAAACAATAACCTTTTTTTCATATCATCAGTCTCCCACAAAAGTAAGATGTTTTAAATAAATAGTACAAACTAACTATAGTTAATAATTAGGTCATTAGACTTGAATGACTTGCTTGGGGATATTTCGATAATTGGGAATTTGGCGATCTTTCTTCTTTGGCGTCAATTTTTGGCTCCGTCGCCTGCGCGAGAGGTATTTTTCTTTGCAAATCTAAACAAAGAGACCGGACACATCTATTCACATAGGATTACTATAAATCAGCAGGGTTACCAAAATGAAATTATTTACGCCAAAAATGAGACTACCGCGCCAGATTCCCAATTATTGAAATATTCGCAGATAATTGGTAATTTGGTCCTTTGGCACGGTCGTCAAATTTGTGACATGAATAATTTTATTTTGATAATCCTGTAGCATTCTGTTAAACCCTTTGAAAATAATAATTCTCATGTAATTCCCAACGCTTTTCCACATATGCAAATAAAAAATATTCCTCGTGCGGGCATTGGTGCCAAAAATTACACGCCAATGAATAAAGATCTTCAATTTCAGAACTATCGAAACTTTTCCCAGGTTTTAATGCCTAGTTTTGTAAAAATACAGAAAAGAGCATATTGGTACTTTGCGACTTTTTACTTTCAACAGAAAAATATCGTTTATATCGCCGTCATGTTCGCTCTACAAGCTCTAAACAACATTTCAATAGAACTTTAAAAACTCTTAAAGTTATTTGATGCATTTAATTGTCGGATTATTTTACACAAAGCAAACGGTACTTCTCTGTTAAAGGTACGTCATTTGGCACAGTTTTTTATTTAACTAATTTGATTTATTTATTACTATTGCAAACAAAAGATTTCGTGGTTGGCTACATTCAACAGCTTTAATTTCCAAATTCTAGAATTGCCATATATTTTTAGGTGCCGCCAATCGCTTTAAGCAATTTTTCTGTTTATGCCAAGGTAGAAAGTAAGCAAGTCGCCAAGCCAAGTGACACACCTTTAACTGAAGAGTACCAAGCAGACTTATGGAAACCTGATCGTGGCGAGTATTCAAAACTCTTGCTGCCACCTTCATTCTAAGAGCTTCATTTAGTCCAGTAAAATTAGTCAAAAAAAGGGGGAGGTATGACGGGTAAAAATTGCTCCCTTTCTGCTACATTTTAACGAAGCAATTGCCTGTTTGGTGATATTTTGATATAGTTGAAATTTTAACCCTAACTCCAGTGGATTTACTCTAAACTTCAATAGGTAGCGTTCATTTTTCGTTTCTTCATTCCCCTGAAATGACACAGTCTTACCAGTAAAACAGTTAAGTTACCGGATCGAGTTCAGCCTTGTCACAATAAAACCTTTCCCTGCATGTTAAACATTACCAAAACACACTATCAACTTATCATGCCGTGGCGCCGCGAGTTTCATTGTTGAAACACGCGGGTTACTCGAACATCGGCTATTATATATATACTAGCTTTTACCCGCGGCTTCGCTCACGTTGATGAGTTTTTTTTCAATCGATTCAAGTTAATGGTCAACACAGGAAGAAGTCAAATAGTTACCAAAAAATGGTTTCTCCTCAGTTTCGCCGACACATTTAAAATGCCCCAAAAGTTATAATGAAAACTGAAAATCAAGGGAGGGGGAGGGGTAAATGAAATGTCGGCGAAACTGGGAAGACAACCAAAAAACACACAACATAAATCAGGAAAACGTTCAGGAGTTGTAAAGAAGTCGGTTTTGGTAATTCTCAAAAATTCCAATTCGAGCGAGGTCAACAATTCTTAAATAAAGTCAACCATTTCCCTTATAATCCCCATCAAACCCATCAAATGGTGTCCACCAGCGCTACACCTGCTATCTAATTTATTATATAGCTTCTTACCGGAGAAATCGTCTCAAAATAGGATCAACAGTCACTACAAATCCAGATTCTAATAATGTCCCTTTAGAGTGAGAACATCAAACCTTTAAAATCCCCCACGTGAAGAATATTAACTGTTTCTCAACAACGTAAACAGTCCTGATTAAAATACCAAAAAAGTTCAGAGTAAAAATACCATTAAAATCAGAGTAAGAACAACAGTTTTTTTTTTTTTTTTTTAAGTTCCCATTTAAATGAGGACAATAGTACAAAAAACTTCTCATTTTGGAAAGAGAAACATTCCCTCAAGTCTCTATTAGAATGGCGTTTTCAAATAACATCTCCCTCTGAAGATCTCCTTCATGATTAATTCCGAAAATTTTCATCAGTACAGGTCCGATAGCATAAAAAACAAATAAAAGAAAAAAGAAATAACAATACTCTCTATTGTCGCTATTAAAGAAGGGATATTAATTCCACTAAATCCTAATTAGCACCATTAATCCTTAAAAACACACACACACACAAAGAAAAAATAAATTAAAAGTTTCCAAAAGTCTCTATTAGAATGGTCTCTCTCAGTGTTTTCAAATAACATTTTCCTCTGATAATCTCAGTCAACAGTCATGATTATTTCCAAAAATCTTCATCAGTACAGGTCTGATAGGATAAAAAACAAATAAAAGAACAAAAATAAAATAAAAGAAAGAAAGAAAGAACAATATTCTCCATTGTCGCCAGTAAAATAGGGACATTAAAATTTAAAAAAAAAATCGCCAGTGCGTAACGTAGTCGCCTGGTGAGTCTGGAGATATAAAATGGATTTGGTGGATTAATTTACATTTTAATAGCAGTTTTAATGTTATTTGAGCGTGTTGTTTCACTAATTTGGTGGATTAATTTTAACTGCAATACCCTATACATAGTATTTAATGATAATTTTACCAAAATTAGTTTGGCGAAGTTTTTACATTTTAATGCAAATTTCGTAATGACTGCAGAGCCAAGATTTTTGAACACTCGTCCCGACCGCGTTATCATAACTCTGCCTATCGAATAAGTTTTTAAAATGTCATTTTTTTGCAATTAAATTCATTTTCTTCAACGAATGCAATCTAATTCATTATTTATTTTTGCAATTAAAAGCAGCGTAAAAATGTAAAATAATCCAAATCCACTATTTATCGGAAAAAGGACCACAGTGCCATACATTCGCCAGAGACTTGTCAAGTTCATAAAACTGCGTAAGATGTTTGCTTTATCTACATTAATAAGATATGAATTTTAATTCCGAACAGAAGATGCTACAAAGAAAATGTTTAACATGTATTTGGCCTTTCCTGGTAAAAAATAAATATTTTTCCGACGGTAACTGGGGGTAGGGGGCAGACTCAAATTAATAACTTTCTTTATTTAGTTACCAGATTGTTGTACATAGCAAAAATACCTGGCGTTGCCTGGGTCAGTAATAATTATGAGAAACAATCATTACTTGCCCTTGTTTTCTGTTTTAAGCGAAAGAATTTAAAACAAACCTTTTTGACGTGATTAAAAATCGAGCTTCTTCCTTACTCATTAAACTAAAATAGCAATAAGTATAAAGAACAAAATAGTATTCAATTAGAAACGAAAGCACGACATTTAAGCATATACAAATTTGAAGAATTTCCGAAATGTGAAATTAAACTTTACATTTACATGTTTAAAAAGATTTATCTGTTATCACTTTTTTTTTTAATCTAAAACCTTCTCTGTATGGCTATTGATGTACGAACTATTTTAAAAAATGTAGCCGCCCGCGTTCCCCTAACACTTGCTTTAATTTTTTTTGAAATTTCAATTTTTGTGGGCACTTGGTGCGGTTTAAAATCTTACCAAATTTGCGAGAATCATTTTGGGACACTTTCGATAATACTCCCCCTCCTTAACTAATTTTTATTATAGAAATATTGTTGCCAGATGCTGAGATACTTTTCGTCAAAATAAAATAGCGCTAAACGGCTTCATCCGAAATGTTTCCAAAATAAGTAGTAAAATTTGGCGGTTGTTTGAAATCGTGCAAAAAGAAAAATTAATGGAAGTTTTTGTGCGGTTTATGGATTTGCCTAATTTAGTTGTTGAATTATTTTACACAGTATTTTTTTTTTTTTTTTTTTTTAAGTATCTTTGATTGGCGATATTTTGTTTATATGGTGAAGGCTGAGAAACATTATAACGTAGTCTTTGGGCTCAAAAACAGCGACAGTGGAAAAAACTGCCAAATGCATAAGCTACTGAAATCTTTCTGAAAAAATTCTGGCGATATTTCTGCTGGTTGGTTGGATATAGTAAGCAAGTGTCCAATCAGCATAAATAATTATAATAAACCATTAATTACATAAGTTCCGTTTAAAAGTAAAATGATATCAGCCAAATCCATTTATTTTTAGCCAATCTTGTGGAAAAACGTTACTTTAAGATTTGACTTGAGAAAAGCCTCAAAAAGTCAGACGAAACGCAAAAATATTCAACAATACAACAATTCTTGGGAGTTGAGATGACACACTAAATAATGACTTGGGTTGATGAAAGCCTTCGAACAGGGAACAAAAAAGCGCATAACTCGTTTTTTATACAACTTAGAAACTTCGAACAGATGCTATCTTCAGCAGAAAAATTGGCGCTTTCGATGGACATATAATGTTAATATGTGCACGTTTTTTTCCACCCTCCAATTGTGGCATTTATGCGAAAATTGGGACTAAAATTGGAATAAAAAGGGAACTATCAATCGGATTTTTTTCGAACTGGTCTATAAACCTTCCCAGTACCAAACTGAACAAACGGTGAAAGTTTCATCCAAATCTGCCGGGTAGTTTCTGAGATCTTAGGGAACAAATTTACCAAACTCCATTTTTATATATTAAGACTAGCTGCGTGCCCGGCGTTGCACGGGCTACCTAAAAAATGTAAGAGCAGTCCAGTTGATGCTTTTGTAGTACACTGACACTAGTTTCTAACGCGTTAAGGAATAAATAAATGCGCGTAAAGCAAGGTTTGCAAAACACCAGTAAAACATATTTTTGCCAAAACACCTCATCAACGTTAATAATCGTTATCAATGATACAAGTTATGAGTACATTTTCAGTCAGCACAAAAGGGGAAAATATATGCATTATCAACTATAATCTTTACTCACGTTAAACTGAATTACATCTGATAGACTATATCGGAAATATTTATGCACAATAACAATCCGCTTTTTACATAAAATAGTCTACTACCCGGCGTTGCCCGGGTGTTTATTAATGCAACATACCACTCAGATAAATATTTGGATGGATTCTATCCACATGGTCGTGCAAGAATTACATCAATCCGTTTTCCAGGTACAAACCCTCAAAGAACTCAAATAACTTGTAAATCACTCATTTACTTTACGACGTGCACGGTCCTCCTCGAAAATGAAAGTTATGTCATGTGACGCGTATTTAACAATCAGGCTTGAACAAAAAAAAAAAAAAAACAGCAAAATTTTGCTGCAGATTACGGCAAAATAATCGAAAAGTAAACAACTTAAACACCCTGGATTACAGGAAAAGCCTTAAAACAAAAGCCTAATTTTATTTCTTTATATTCGAGAAAAAAAATTGCAACAGATGTTTCTTTTCAATGATTTTCTTCACGCTGTAAATTTTAATAAAAGCGTTCATCCGGAAAGCTGAGTTGAAGCACTGAATAATAATTTGAATGGAGGAAAGCCTTCGAAAAATAGTGATTTGATTTTGAAATCTAAGAGTCATAATTAAAAGTTTTTAATTGATATCTCCGCTAATTATTATCGGAGAATTATGTTAAATAGCCAAACATGAAGACGGGAGGATTACGAATCCATCGATACCTGGTTCGATGGTCAGTTCACTGTCGTTCGGGAGAAGAAGCTTGGACATAGATAGATAGATAGATAGATAGATACTCAGATTTTATATGTATAAGACTAGCTGCGTGCCCGGCGTTGCACGGGCTACCTAAAAAATGTAAGAGCAGTCCAGTTGATGCTTTTGTAGTACACTGACACTAGTTTCTAACGCGTTAAGGAATAAATAAATGCGCGTAAAGCAAGGTTTGCAAAACACCAGTAAAACATATTTTTGCCAAAACACCTCATCAATGTTAATAATCGTTATCAATGATACAAGTTATGAGTACATTTTCAGTCAGCACAAAAGGGGAAAATATATGCATTATCAACTATAATCTGTACTCACGTTAAACTGAATTACATCTGATAGACTATATCGGAAATATTTATGCACAATAACAATCCGCTTTTTACATAAAATAGTCTACTACCCGGCGTTGCCCGGGTGTTTATTAATGCAACATACCACTCAGATAAATATTTGGATGGATTCTATCCACATGGTCGTACAAGAATTACATCAATCCGTTTTCCAGGTACAAACCCTCAAAGAACTCAAATAACTTGTAAATCACTCATTTACTTTACGACGTGCACGGTCCTCCTCGAAAATGAAAGTTATGTCATGTGACGCGTATTTAACAATCAGGCTTGAACAAAAAAAAAAAAAACAGCAAAATTTTGCTGCAGATTACGGCAAAATAATCGAAAAGTAAACAACTTAAACACCCTGATTACAGGAAAAGCCTTAAAACAAAAGCCTAATTTTATTTCTTTATATTCGAGAAAAAGAAATGGCAACAGATCTTTCATCTCAATGATTTTCTTCACGCAGTAAATTTTAATAAAAGCGTTCATCCGGAAAGTTGAGTTGAAGCACTGAATAATAATTTGAATGGAGTAAAGCCTTCGAAAAATATGGATTTTATTTTGAAATCTAAGAGTCATAATTAATAATTTTTAATTGATATCTCCGCTAATTATTATCGGAGGATTATGTTAAATAGCCAAACATGAAGACGGGAAGATGACGAATTCATCGATACCTGGTTCGATGGTCAGTTCACTGTCGTTCGGGAGAAGAAGCTTGGACATAGATAGATAGATAGATAGATAGATACTCAGATTTTATATGTATAAGATGAGGATTGCTATTACAACCTTCTTTTTATGGTGTTTAATTTTTGAAAAAAAAAAGTCTTATTTTGCGTTTTAAGGAAGAAAGAAAACTCCCTTCCCCTTTTAAATTATTTTTAAGGCCTTTGCTGGTTTCTGTTAAGCTACATGTTAAGCTTTCAAGTCAGCCAAAACTATGAACAGGTCTTTAAAAAATAATAATAAAACTTAACGCATAGTAGACTTTATCTGTAGGTATACAAGTGGGAACCAAATTACCTTTCAATATTCTACTACGGGCAAAGCCCCGCCGCGCTAAGAAGAAAAAAAGTGCATAATTTAAGTACGCTACCCATACTTAAGTGCAACCCAATTACTATCATTTCGCATTTACTACTATGTACAAACATGGCAACAACATGAACCCTAAGAAATGGGGTTGGATTATAAAAAAAAATAATAATAATAATTTGAATTCTGAAATTTTGAATTCAAATTATGTTTTTCGCAATCACGAACTGAGACAGGACCCTACTCATTGGAGTTATTGTTTCTAGAAACGGCTCCTGTCCCCCCCCCCCCCAAGCCTGCCTCTCCTCCTGGGCGGTTACGTGTGCATAGTTGTGTGTGTGCGTAGACCTGTGTGTATGTACGTAGGCGTGTGTGAGTGTATGAAGTCGTGTGTGTGTATGTGTGTGAAAGTGAGTGTGTGTAGGACATGGACGCCTCCGACCAGGACAAGCGGGTAGCTCAAAACCGGAGCAGCCGCGCCGCGCCGCCAGCAGAGGACGGTGGGCGGTGGTGCTGCAAAGGCTTCTAGTCCATGTTGAAAAAGGCACGGACACCAAAAACGGTCAAATGAGAACAATAAACAATCGTGATTGCTCAAAAAACAATATGTTAAGTACAGTTACAATAACACTAAGTCCCGTTCCCGATTCAGTTTGAAAAATTATTTTCTGCGCATGTACCAAAGGTTGTAGCAATGCTTTGGGATGGATGTCGAAAATAGGGGCTCTATTGCTCTCAAGCGTGTGGAGAAAGGAATGGGCAATCTTGTTTTAATACCATTCCAATTAAAAAAATAGAAGCTCCGCAAAAAAAAACTATGAATGGATCAAAAGCAAAAGAAGAGATGGATGAACAAGATATTAAACATTCTCTCGTAATCAGCAACGAATATGCAAAAGTGCCGATTTTTCGATCTACAAAATTAATTTTGAATCTTTTTGCTGCACACTGCTGCTTTTATGAGGTCGTGATGAGTCTTTCCCATTGTATTATTTTAGTACTTGTCTAGTTTTCAATAATACTTTATCCTTAAAACAATGAATGAGGTTCCTTATCTATGTCGAAAATTGATCTTTTTAAGAAAAACATTCTTTTAGTCTCAAAACATTTAACATCAATTTGGTTATAGTTTTGTTCGATTAAGTAATATAAATAGGGAAGAAAATTTCCCCTGTTTACCCCCCCCCCCACCCCACCTACCAAAAAAAGGGGGGGGTAGCATCCAGAAGAAAGTTGGTTACTTTTCAGACATCAATCATGAAGACATAACAAAACTGTTTGTGAAGAAAAAAATTTTTGGGTTCTGTTGTTGTTGTTGTTTACAATCCTTCATTGATCCAGCGGCAGCTAGATCAGATTCATGATGCCAAGAACCCTAGCGAAGTCAAGCACCAGTAGTGGGCTAGCCAGAGCGAACCCCAAACAATCAAGGATGTGGTCGGGGGATGCCGGTTTCAGATTGCATTTGCTGCACAAAGAGAAGATCTCACACCCAGAGTCGAAAATCATGTTCATAAGATAATCACTTATGAGTCTCGAGACGGCCGTTTGACCATGTCTGTCACCCTCGAAATCTAACGAGCCTCCCGGGGTCTTCCTGCAGTACCAGGGATGGGCGGGAGGGGTGATTCAGACTTGCCTGTCTTTTTGTTTCTTCATAGAGAAAATTTCCTTATAAGTTAATGTGAAGTCCTTGTTGGGCAACTCTGAACAACCTCTTTTAGCTCAAGATGTCTGCGGCTTCATTGCCATGGATGTTTACATGAGAGGGAATCCACTGAAAGTGGACTTCCCTTCCCTTGGTTAGGTTTTTGAGATGGGTGATAATCTGAGTACCCACAAGGTCGCACACACTGCTCCAGTTCTGTAGGTATTGAATCGAGCTCCGACTGTCAGTAAGGATCCAAATGTCACCATATTTAGTGTCGTGAAGGATGGTATTTAATCCTTCATTTATGGCGATTACTTCACTTCTGAATACCGAACAGTTATCCGGGTTGCGTTTGGAAAGCTGAACAGAAAGTCTTTCGATAAAGACACCACTCCCAGTGTTATTCAATTCATCTTTACTGCCATCTGTGGTATTTTTTCCTATGGAGAATGCTAATTTTATTGGAATAAATATAATTCTCATATACATAATAGCTAATGATCAAGTAACGCTCCTGACGTCATCAACAATGAAACTCCTTCACGGCATGATAATTTGATAATATGTTTTGGTATTGTTTAACATGCAGGGAAATGCTTTATTTTGACGAGGCTGAACTGGATCCTGGATTAACTGTTTTACTGGTAAGACTGTCATTTTAAGAGAATGCCTAACGAAACGAAACAGAGTGGTCAACAATGAATGCTATCTACTGAAGTTTAGGGTTCATCCATTGGAGTTAGGGTCCCAATTTCAACTATTAAAATATCACCAAGCAGGCAATGGCTTCGTTCTAATGTAGAAGCAGTTTTCACCCGTCATACCTTGACGGGCGATTTTCTAGTTATAAATAATTCACCAAGAACACGAGCTTTTTTTTTTCTTCCCAAGGTCCAATTGGTCGCAGAATGAAAACTTGTATTTGAAATATTTAGATACAGCGTCCAGCTACCTCTCTACATAGTTACTGCTCTAATTGAGACATTTGTTGTAGCGTGGCACCAACTTTCCCAACCGTTGTCATAGATGGTGCCTGCTTGGCTTTGCAGACAATTTTCTACGCTGGTCTGAGCTAAACTTTTGTCCTAAACTTTTCCTAGATTTTCATGTCAGTAAAAATATGGTAATCGGAAGGAGGCAAGTTCGGGATGTGATGGGGTTGGCTAACGTGTGGCATGAATATATGCACTTTCTTATCCAAAATTTCAACATCAGTTACTCTTAGCACTCACGCATAAGTGAATTTTCCCACCGATATGATCGGTGTGAAATAGTATAAATGTCAGACAATTTAGTACTTTAGTTCAAATGTAAAAAAAAAAGTTTGGTTTATTATTTTTTTTTAAACCGTATTGTTACTAAACAAGCTGAGGTTATTGTATGTGGTCGCTACGTTTACACTTTTTCACAATTTTTAACTATGCTTCATTACTTTTTTCATTCTTTATTTTCCTTTTTAGACATTGTTAAACGAGAATTGATTTCGATAGCAATATTCAAACAGATTTCATTATTTAATAAAAAAATATATCTAGTTTTGAAAATGTTGTTCACCTAAAACATTTCATTGAATTATATAGGTATATATATAAAAGACGGAGCCCATTTAAAAAATTAATGAATATCATACCCGACCTTAAAATTTAATTTTCAGATTGCTGTTTTAGTCTCAATTTTGCATTAGTAGAGTGGAGCATATGTAATCTCTCAGAAAGATGTAAAAAAAAAAGGATTTTTCTTACAGAACTGCATCGGAGAACAAGTGCAATATTTTTTACAAATACTAGTGTTTCAATCTTAAAACATTTTTATTGTTTTTAGATGCCTTTTCGACTAAAAAAGTGGTTAAGATTAAAGAAGAAACACCCAAAAAAGAACCGTGATTTAGAAGAATGTGTAGACACAAGGACGGAGAGTATAAAAATCGGTCGCCAGAACAGCTCTAAATTCGTACAAACTCTGACAGACGATGAACTTGCGCTGGAAACTGTCAATTTACAGAATAATCATTTCTTTGAACAAAACAGCTTCTATGCAGGATGTGATGAATTAGGAACGGATATCGAACAAAACAGTACAAGTACTTCAACTTCAACTGGTAAAGCATTTGATAAAACTCTCG